>NC_089316.1:4161270-4241270 GCF_036669915.1 Pocillopora verrucosa | reverse complement strand
AAGCTTAAAAAAAAAAATTATTCAGACAATTTGTGTCTTGGTATGTTTAACTCCCCCACCCCCTGAAATCAACGTCACCTGGCTTGTAATAAGGACTGCTCTAAATGACAGTAATGACAGTGTGTAATCTTGGGTCTCAATATGTAAAACTGGGCAGATGACATCGGTTTTAGACAATGTGACTTTGTCAGCAGATTATAATTCTAAAAAATGTAATCTTCGAGCAAACACGGGGCCTGCACCATGTTTACAAGCACAATGTAATCAAAACCCCTCCCTATTGCTTTTGATAGGTTGTTGGGCAACAACCAGTTGAAGAAATTGCCATCAGGCATTTTCAGCAACAACACCCATCTGGGATGGCTGTAAGTTTTGGAGTCTGTCTCATTTGTGTAAGGAACGCGTTAAATCTATCGCACATTGCTAAAAAAATACTAACAGATATTACCAGTGATGTCTTAGCTCCAAATGAAATCAGCTACGCAGCAGGAATGTTTTACTTTTGTAAACATGGAATTTTTTTACCCTGCACGTTCAATGGAGTAGTGGTGTAGATCAAATGCACCCTCTGACTCCACCCTCCTATTCCCTATGCTACACTCTCCCCTCACTTCTGCTGAACACCACATACCATTCCCATTTATATATCTTCATATTTTGCTCGCTTTATAAATTATCAAAGAAAACTTGTGAAGTGTATTCCGAAGTTAATCTGTTCTGAAGTTAGTTTTTTCAAAAACAATTTCCTTTCTAATCGTAGTTGATTATATTGTATAATCTCTTGGTTAAAGACTGCACTCCGAAGTGTCGCCTTTTAAAAGTTTTCCCATGATAAGATTCTATTCTATAAACAGTGGCGTAGCTTGTCGAAAAGAAAATCTATTAAACTAGAGAAAGAAATCTGTACAATGAAGGAACATCACAGCGCGTCGATCTAGAGTTTGATTAGCGAAATAAGTTTAAACATGGCGTTATCATTTGTGCTGGTACAAGTGAATACAATGTGTATGTAAAGTTGAAAAAAAGCTATTCAGACAAGTTGTGTCTTGGTATTTCTTAAACTCCCCCTCCCTGCAATCAATGTCGCCTGGATTATAATGAGGACTGCTCTAAATGACAATGTGCAATGTTAGGTCTCCATATATAAAACCGGACAGAAGACATCGGTTATTAGACTATCACTTTGTTAGCAGATTATAACTCTAAATTATACGTCAGTTTCGAGGATACATGGTGCCCGCACCATGTTGATAAGCACAACGTAATTAAAACCCCTTTCTGTTACTTTTGGTAGGTGGTTGAACAACAACCAGTTGAAGAAATTACCATCAGGTATTTTCAGTGACAACACCAAGCTGAGAGTGCTGTAAGTTTGGAGTCTGTCTTATTTATGTAAGGAACGCGTTAAATCAATCACGCATTGATAAAAATAACAACAGATACGAGCAGCGTTGTCTTAGCTCCAAAAGAAGTCAGCTACGAAGCAGGAATGTTTTATTTTTGTAAACATGGAATTTTTTTACCCTGCACGTACAATGGAGTAGTGGTGTAGATCAAATGCACCCTTTGTCTCCACCCTCCCACCCCCTGTGCTACATCCCTCTCCTCTCTTCTGCTGAACACTACATACCATTCCCATTTATATATCTTCATATTTTGCTCACTTTATAAATTATCAAAGAAAACTAGTGAAGTGTATTCCGAAGTTAATGTGTTTTGAAGTTAGTGTTTTAAAAAACAATTTCCTTTCTAATCGTAGTTTATTATATTGTATAATCTCTTTGTCAAAGACTACACTCCCAAGTTTCGCCTTTTAAAAGTTTTCCCATGATAAGCTTCTTTGGTCAAACAGTGGCGTAGCTTGTCGAAAAGAAAATCTAGTAAACCAGAGAAAGAAATCTATACAGTGAAGGAACATCATACAGCGTCGATCTCCAGGCAACAAATCGAAACAGAGTCAGGTCAATAATCACTAGGACACTCCTTAATTTACCTATTGCTTTATCTTTGTGAAATGAAAGTCAAAAATACCGGTAGTGACATTTATAGTGTTTCATTTGCACAAGGAGGGGCGTTCAAATGTTATCAAGTAGTTAGTTTGTTTATTACGATTTAGACATTCGTTCATATTCGGCATGTATTTACTATAGGAATTCGAAGTCCGAAGGTTTAAACCATCGTGACGAGTTTCCAAGTTGAACATGCGTTGTTTAACTTCCATAAGTGGAAGCGCATAGTTTGTCTAATAACTTGTCATAGAGCTGTTTCATACGTACTAAATAACTAACTAAAATATCTGTAAGTCAAAGAGTTGAGACTCTTCTTTGTAGTTTTCATCCTACTTACTGTTAAAAAGCAAGAGAAGAGGACATAATCAGATAATTTTAGGGACAGATAGCGACATTTATGACATCAGAATAATAAGGATTTGCCACCAAAGTCACAGATTTGTATCATTGTTTGATACATCAGTCTTAATGCACCCACCAGCCCCTAATATAAATGGTAAGCCTGGAACTTATCTCATATGCAGGAAGTCTGTAGTTTTGATTACTTGGTGATTATTTACCTAAATGAAATCTGATCAATCATTAATGATTAGTTTATAATAATCTATTGAGCGCTTCTCGGCCTTGAAGCATGGATGGGCCACTACAGGCCTATTTTTGCTTTCCAAAGGAAAGGGCGTCTCGTTGTCTCGTTCATTCGTGCTTGATTTTACATACTCTGACAAGGATGAGTTCGTTAGTTACGCCGGAAGATAAACAAAAGACTATCAATGCAGTGAGATTACAAAGTCTCAAGCCACTATGTGACTAATCAAAGCAACTTCAGGTCAAATTTTAAGTACTTAGCTCAATGTGACCGGTTTTTAAGGACGCAAAGGTCAATAGTGCTAACCGGTGAGACCTACGTACGGGAAGCCCATGAAAGGTGCCTATTTTCGATGGATGCATGAGACCTGGGGGACAACAAGAAAAGTTAGGCGTGACATCATTTGAGGGCATGGGAAGTTCTCAGCAAGACATAAAACACCTTTTAACTGTGTTTGAGCCGAATTTAAGCTGACTTTGGACAGGGAAATGGTGACAAATATGACAGTGAAAAATATGACGTTCCAACCAGATAGCAGCAGTAGCGCATCAGTTCTAAGCCTCAAACACCGCGGCAAATCTTCACTTCTACTGTTCCATTTCTAGGCCAGGTCTTCCAGGAGATCACATGTATCGGGACAGAAGCCATCGACATCCACTCTGGTTTACCCTTTTCCGCCATGGAAAGTCGTAGAGATGTAGAATAATTACTGCGTAGGCAAGAAGAACACAATTTTCTACCGCTACACAAATTTCAGTCATAATAGAACAGGAGTGTTGTGGAGCAAAATTCATCTAGCTGAAAAAGGAGAGGTTCGAATTCAAATGAAACGAAGTGTCATTCATTGGACATGTGATGAAGAACAATGGATCGGAGGCAACAGTCAAAATGGAGCGACCAGCAGATGCATCAGCAGCGCAAAGATTTATAGGGCTAGGAGGTATCTTTCTATATTTCTTTAAAACTTTTTAGAAATGAGAGGGCCACTGCAAAGAATGTTATTTATATTTTTGTAGAGCTGTTTTATATGTTCCGAAAGATTATTAACCCTTCAAGTAAGATCCTCTGTAAGCTAAAGTTGTGTGTTTGTGATAACGGTACTTATGCTGGAGACAGCTTAAACTGCAGCTACAGTTGTTCTTCATTGGTATTAGTGATACAATGATATTCATTGCGGTTCCAATATAATAAAATGACACACTACTTGCGGCTATTTTATTCTGCTGTGACCGTGGGAAATTAGGCTTCTCCTAAGCTGCAACACCTGGCAAGCCCCAAGTAGTGGAAGCCGGAGATACTAGATCTCGACGGTTGTAAAAGCCATCAAGTTACTTGCAGGACTATGCATAAGTATATTCGAATGGCTGACTGCAGACCACCCAAAATCTAAAAAAAGGGAAACATTGAACACATAGAGCCTGACTTTACTATTACAAAAGATTTACAGTAAGTTTTTTTTAATTTAAGCTTCTTCAAAATTGTTTAAATTGTGTCTTTTTACCATTTTCTGTGAGAAGATGGATGTAATAGTAAGCCTGTGGTGTGAGGTCACGTGGCCTAGTAGACCTTATTGGTTTGAACTGGCAGGCCAGGAAACCTGATCAAAGCCGTGTTTACCATGTCCCCTCTGATATTTTGGACTGCTAACATTGCTAATATATTTCATTATTTTCCCCACGAAATTTTGACACCGAGACGAAGATTCCGTGACGTTACAACAAGGGGCACTAGAAGAGCTCTCACAGCACATACTATCAGCACACAGAGATTCTGCGAGCCTCTTGTGCTGGTTGAGGCGCGAAACGTTTTTATTCGTTAGTTTCCTGAGATGAAAACTAAATTGAAACGACCATCATACTTTAACTAATGACATAATGACCCTGATATTATTTACCGTTCAACAGAATTCAAACTATGTTTAAGTTCTCGCATTCGACGTCTCCTAGGTATTAATAATGCCTATATACACTCATCACAACAGTGTTTGCACGTGAAGACTTTCAAGGGTTTTTTCTTTTCCTGTTTCCTTTGAAAGTTCAGGCCCACTACCAATTGTATTTCTGATCAAGTAAACTTTGGGATACGGGTAGCTTTAAACCGACGAAGCGACCACACTTAATGAAAAATAAGATGCCATACGTCCTTCTACTGAGCTTTTTTTTCCGAGAAGTTTCTTCAATATGCGAGGGCTTCTTGGCTATTAACAGGATTAAAAAGGTGTAAAAAAAATTGATACCGAGAGAATTTTTTATGGATATTTTGTGGTTAAACAACCTCGGGTATTTTCATTTCAAATATTTTGAAAAATAATATAGAACCAGCTATATTCAACATGGTTTCTTCACTGTAGACCACTATCTTTGACGTTATTCGTCACCAAGAGGAAATAATGTGCCTAGTCCTCACCTATCCATCACTCGAGAGTTCAAAACCACAGAGTATAGATCACTGACTATAAAGCATGCAAATTATGCTTCATAAAGCCTGAAAGGAAGGATAACATGTCGGTTCCCTTTTAATCACCTCTTTTAAAGTCTCTGACAAATTTTTTGAAACAGGATACATATTTTATAATTATCATGACAGTAGCTGGCAATTTAAACCTAAACACGAATAAAGGGGGTAAGTTTCTAAAGAAACTGTGGTGCTGCGTTGGTGGGAAAGTATAACAGGGTAATTTAGTGTTAACAACTGAGTTGAACACGTAAATCGGCCACCGTAAAGAGTGTAAAGGCTTTACCCACTACGGGGGCCGGCTTATGTTTTGAAGTCAGTTGATAACACCAAATTACCTGTTAAACCAAAGCATAGCGTTTTCATTTGCGCATGCTCAAATGAACACACGGTGTAGACAAAGCGGATAAATGAGCGTACATGCTTGTAACACACGAGAAATTTTACGCGCGTAAAGGAATAGGAACGACAATATTTACATAGTATAACTATCAAGGCAAAATGGCGGCATTTTTAAATTCCCATTGTCTGTTTTCATTTCACGAGGATAAACCCAAACCAAAACAGACAAGACTACCGTTTTCAGGAAAGTTTCCGTCTACGTCACTAAAGCCTTCTAAAACCTTAAAACCCTCTACGTCTCAAAATAAAAATATGTTGCAGAAGCAGGTGTGGATTTATCAACAGAAGTAGAGCATCCTTAATATGGCTACAAAGTTCGTAGCACCTTTTGCCTTAAGCAGGCGACACACCTTGGGATTTTATGCGCCAATTGCAGCCAATTTGATCGCCACAGATAGCTACGGACACACTTGGCGATTTTTTTGCCGATCGCGACAATGTGGCACTTCATCCCAGGTTCCATCGGGTGACGTTTAAAAATTGCGCGAACTAATATAAACAACCAGAATGGCGACAGCGAAGCGAAAATATTGTTGGCTGCTGCCATACGTTTGCACCCAAAGCGCTCCAGGAAGCGTTTTTAAAAGTGGGACAATGGAAAAGTATGGTCAAAGACATGGATTTATTGAGACGCAGAGTCTTTCTTGAGACGATTACCGTAGTCGCTCGACGTTACACCAAATAAGCATGGCTTTTCTGACCACAGTGTGGTCAAATTTACCTCTTTTTCTTCGGTTCAGAAACAATTTTCGATGCCTTCCGCCATTTTGAAAAATCATGAGATAATATCGCCCAACTTGATTGGTTCATTTTACTGCCGACTCCCAGTGTAAAAAGGCGAGAAAATCACGGGAACCGGCAGACTTAGCGAATGCCGGCGAATTAAATCGCCGATATCTGACATGCCAGATATCGGCGATTTTATACCCTGATCGCGGAGATTGGCGAATATGGCAATCGCCGCACCGAGCACAATTGGCGATTTTCGCCGATCACCGTGATCGGCGTATAAAATCGCCAGGTGTGTGGCTTTAGCGCTTCTTTACGTCATCGCCTCCTCGGTGGTTAAATCCCTGGCGAAAAAGTTTGTTTTTTTGGTGGAAAACCAGCATCAGCTTTGTTTGCAAAGGAATAAGAATGGTAGCCCTAAACGCTCAAAAGGCACGAGTAATGAAGCATGTGCGGTCATTTTGTCGCTGTGTCTTACGGGCATTATTTCAAATAAAACTGTTGAGACATTTTTTGTTATCATTTTAAATTGTCCCACTCTTTAAAAAGTAACATTAGCACAAAAAGTTTGTTAGCGGGTATGTTCCAGGACCTCAGGTAGAACATGAAAAAATATATGTTCTCTTGTATTTTTTGCCCATAACTATCAAACGTAACCTCAACAAAATAACGAAGGTGGGCCAAGGATTAAGAGTCAAAAAACGTCACTCAAAAAAGGCCACTCGAAATCAAAAAGGAAACATCTCTAAAAGGATGCTAACTCAGCTTTTATATACGCATGGTGATGCTCAAAGGACCCATTACAAAATCAATAAAAACATAAGTAAACATTATAAATACGTTCGAGACTAATACGTAGTAACAATTACTAACTTATCGATGGCGGTAAAGAGATCCCGCCTCTGAGAAGAAGGGACCACAAAGGGAGATCCGATCGCTACGGCCCTTTGTGCTCTTAGCATCCAGCCTCTATCCACGAGTCTACAGATGAGGTCCACAGCAAAGCAGTGTTGGTTCGCCAATGATGCGAGTGGGGCAGGCTCCACTACAGAAATCAAGAGATTGCGGAACATGTTGAGTACCCTGGGTCCAGATTTTGGCTACTTCTTAAACGCCAAGAAGTGCCGGATTATCGCAAAGCGGGACAAGAAAGAAAGTGTGAAACGAATATCTAAGGACACAGACATTAATATGACAATGGAAGGGAAGAACCATTTAAGAGCGGCGATCGGCTCACGAGAGGAATTCGTCAATGAGAAGGTGTCTGATTTGGTCAGTGAAATAGTTCAATTCGTAGAGTTTCCTCAGATATAACCAAAGGCATGCCTCGCCTTTCACCTTCGGCTTAAACATCGCTGGACTTACTTTCTAAGAACACTGCCAGACATCCAGGATCTATTAGAGCCACTGGAGAATGCAATATTTCTAGTGCTTATTTACACTTTTGCTTCCCAGTGCCCTAATATGGTGAAATGACTTAATTTTGGGGTACAAAACGAGCGTATCTTCAAACCTCATGAAGCCTCTTATGTGATGCTGTTCAAATGTTTTTGCGACACGTAGGATTATATCAAAACAGATATGACCGGACAGTACTTAAGAAAGTTTTATCAACACCTAAAACAAAACAATTTTTACTGAAACAGATATTTCGATACAAATAACCGCGCTGCGATCTGTCGGCGTTAGGTCGATAAATAGGTGAGATGACAAACATTTGGCTTTGGGTGACTGACAAAGATTTCTCCATCTCTCTTTTCTACAACAGTCCGCCGCGACCGACAACAGTCCTTCGTCACTCGTAACATACATTATTCAATCTTTCTCGGAGGCATAATTTTTCCGCTTTCCATTAATATGCTTAAAATGTTGGCTTCTAACCTTGAACACCACTCTCTTCACGGGCTTCCTCACATGGCATCACGTGGATAAAAATTTGTAAACTGTAATTATCTAAGAAAAGTTTGTAAGAGTCTCAGTGGAAAACAATTTGAAATTTTTAACAATTTGAAATAAGTTTGAACATGGCGTTATCACTTGTGCTGAAGACACTGTGTATGTAAACTAAAAACAAAACTATCCAGATAATTTGTGTCGCGGTATATCACCCTCCCCTCCCTGCAATCGACGTCGCCTGATTCATGATGAAGACTATTCTGAATGACAAGCCTTACGTATTGCATAGCTGGGCAATGAAAGGAGGGAGAAAAGGCATATGTAAGGCATTCAGTTGTTTTTAGTGCTTAAAAAAAAAAAAGAAGTCTCAATTGGTTTTGAGCCAGATTTTAATTCGTAACGCTACCCTTGGTCTCCTTATCTATTTCTGAAAAGAAGACATCGGTTCTTGGACATGTGATTTTGTTAGAAGATAAGAAAATTAAGAAAAATACGACATTTTCAACACCCGACACCCTCTTTCTATTACTTTTGGTAGGTTGTTGGACAGCAACCAGTTGAAGAAATTACCATCAGGCATTTTCAGTAGCAACACCGAGCTTGATTATTTGTAAGTTTGGACTCTGTTTTATTTTTGTCTAAGGAACGCGTCAAATCCATTGCGCATTGGTGAAAAAAAAACCAGCAGATACGAGCAGCGTTGTCTTGGCACCAAATAAATATCAGCTACAGAGTAGGAATGTTTAATTTTCGTAAACATGTTATTTATTTCCTCTGCAATTAAAATGGGGTATGGGTGTGGGTCAAGTGCATCCTCAGACACCACCCTCCTACCCCCGTGTTACGTCCCTGTCCTCACTTCTGCTGAACACTACTTTACGAATCTTTAAATTTTTTAGATCTTTTAATTTTGCTCGTTCTGCAAATTATCAAAGAAAACTTATGACGTCTATTTCAAAGTTAGTATGTTTTGAAGTTAGTGCTCTGAACGAAAATTCCTTTCTATCTCTGGGTTTTTTTTTAATTTTTATTTTATTTTATTTTTTTTACACAATCTCCTCGTCAAATACTACACTTCTAAGTTTCGCCTTTTAAAAGTTTTCTAATGGTAAGCTTCCTCGGTCAAAAAAGTGGCATAGCTCATTTTAAAGACATTCAAGTAGACCAAAGAAAGAAATCTATTAAATGAAGCATCATTACACAGCGTCGACCTCTAAGCTCCATGCAACAAATCGAACAGGGTCAGGTCAATGTTCAGTGGAGCACTCCTTAATTTATCTATTTCTTTATCTTTGTGATATGAGAGTCATAAGTACTTGCAAGTGACACTTATGGTGTTTAACTTGCACAAGAAGAGACTTCAAAATATTAATAAGTATCTAGTTCGTTTAGTATCATTTAGTCATTCGTTCATATTTGGCATGTAGTTTCTATAGGAATTCGATGTTCGAAGTTATATAGGTTTAAGCCATCGCAATGAGTTTCCAAGTTGGACATGTGTTGTTTAACTTCAATAAGTGGACGCTCATATTTTGTCGACGAACGTTTTATAGAGCTGTTTCATACGTCCCAATAACGAACTAAAATATTTGTTGGTCAAAAGTGAAGACCATTCTTCCCAGATTTAATCCTACTAATTTTTTAAAAGGAAGAAGAGTACATGAAGAGATAATTTCAGGGACAGTTAGTGACGTTTAAGGCATTAAAATATATAGACTTTGTCCGCAAAGTCACAGATTTATATTAATGTATGATACATCAGTCTTAAGAGGCTGTCTCTCTTATTTCCACCCGGTCAATTTTGCGTCAAAAATAATTTTGCCTGAAACTCTGTTAACAGAAAGACTTTACCTAGGAAAGAACTAAATTAGATTTGGTTTGATTCGAAATAATTTTCTGACTGCATTACGGGCCATAATTATTTCCCAGTCCGTAGGGACCGTCGCAACGTCTCGAAAATTGAAAAATAGGCATATTTTGTAACATTGTAAAATATTCGATTCGCATAGTTAAGCCACATAATTTATATCAGACTGCTTAAAAACCTTTCTAGTTTGCCAAGAAAGTTAGAATTTGCCATCTCAACATATTTAAAAAGGCGAATTTTAGCATATTCTGACCACTAGAAATTGCCATCGGCCGATGGCCGTAAATAACCTTGATTTAGACGCTAAGTTTTGGGATGTGGGACCTGGTTGACGATTCTATCCTACACAGCCGTTAAGTTTAGACCTTTATAGGCAAAAATATGCAAAAACCCCTGTACGTTTTCGATTTTTCAAAAGTTATGACCGTTTGAATCAGCACATGTACGAGCATTCGCGATTTTTTCGCCTACACCAAAATCGAACCACTGGAGCAGATTTCGTCATAAATACAGCTTACCCGCTTTGGAGCCCGTCTTCATGGCTTACTTCAGACTTTTTCTAATAACAAAATTGGTGAAATCCATGATAACTTCAACAAATAGCTAGGTATTGCCTTCGAAAAGTAGGCGGCATCCATCGTGATTCGTGGTATCAAAACAAATGTCGGAATTGGCCACATTTCGCGGTGAATCACCCATTTAACATCGCTGCAGAGCTGAATTTTTTCCAAAATCAGAATATAAACTCTCCATGTCTGGAAGCTGAGGGAGAAAGGAAGGTTTTAGGCTTCTGAAGTGAAGAAATGATCGCTACAATTTAGATCCAGTTCGATGTTATACTGTTCTCACAAAGGTCCGCACAATAGAGAAGACCGCTGATAGCTTGTGCCGTACGTTGTGCCATATGGTTTTGTTTTGTATCCCAAAGTAATATTTGGGCAGAAAAATTTTGGATGAAAAGAATAAATGCTTTTACCTGGAGTTTGATATCATATAATTAATAAATCAATTTCAAATATTCTGAGCTTGCTTCTCTCGGTTCCGCGTCGATTGTGTCCACAGAACAGTAACCTGTCAACAGCTGGAGAAATCATGGGTTTATGTGAAATTTCAGATATTCCTCGCTTCTCAAACTGGTGAACTGGATAACTCCAGCAAATACCTCCAAAATTCAGCGGTTGGCATCTGTCGATACTCTTCTTTGACTCGTTGTTGCGAACTAAACTCGAAAACTAAAGCCATGTTTCGCGCTTAATGTCCCGTTGAAACTTTGGATTGCAGCTGCATTCTCTTCAAGAATCAGTCATAGAACTCCACTTGTAAGTCTATGTGTCGAAGTTTGGCGTTTTGGAATTTAAAGCTGAACGATTGCACTATCGCGCATAACAGAGGTCCGCATTAATCATTGCGGGTGAACCCGCTGACCCTTTATTTTTTTTGGAAGGCCTGCAAGTGTAGTATGGCATGCAAGTGCTTTTTCGAAACCAGAGAGGCTTCAGTCTGTAGCGAGTCTTCAGCGAGGTTGTTAAAGCTTTCATTGGACAGAGGATACGCATTGACGAAACACCCAGTGAAGGGAACAACAGCTGCAGTAAGAATAGTAGACGAATCAAAGAACACTCTCTGTATAAATAAGATTGAGCATTTTAGTAGCTTCCACAACTTCGAATATGGAGATATCGGTCTGAGAGTTTGGAAATGTTATGGCATCGGTAAAGGGATGTACATTCCATATGACGTAATTTACATCAAGCACCAAGGTCAAACGTCCCTTCAAACCATAGAATCTCAAGGGTTTTATGATGCTCCTGAAAAGCGTGTGGTCAAGCGTCGTTCAAAGGGCAGCAAGGAAACAGAGAGTACAACGCCATTGTTTGAATGCTCTGTGTTTGGATGTGTTGAAGTGTTCGAAACCTTTTCGCAGCTGGAGCTGCACCTGGACGTTGGAAAGCATACAGTCAGCAGGTTAAAGCCAGTATGATGCAATCAAAAGGGACTGGGCCCTTAAGTTCTCGTCGATAGATACCGCTGGTATCGAGTGTTCGAGCTGTTCGTTAGATTCTAGTACACCACTCACTTCTCCCGTGGATACTTCGCCCCACTCGTCTTTACGAACAGGATGGGCCGTAAGCAAACCAAGGGGCAGTGTAAGATTTTCAGAGAAGGTAAAAGAATACCTAACGGCACGGTTTACACTTGGAGAAAGAACTGGGCGAAAGGCCGACCCCGCCCAAGTTGCAGTGGACATGCGAAATGCGAAAAATGAATCAAATGCACGTTTGTTCACTAGAGAACAGTGGCTGAGAAAGAGCCAAGTTCAGAGCTTTTTCTCCCGGCTAGCAGCAATGCGGTGAAAAGATCAGGGTGTGATCGGGATATCACTGGATGAGGAGAAAGATATCCAATGCGTTCAGGAAAATTCCGAGAGATAAGATTTGGTAGACAAAGTTAACAAAGAGATCAAAGTCTCACATCCAATCTGCTACGATACGTAGGACCTCTGTGAACGTTACCACAATAACACACTTCAGAAATTCAATGTGGTTTTGTTGAGAGTGATCTGAAGTCATTTTGAGATCCCTGTAAAATTGAGAGACAAAAAACAGATCCTCATAGACAAACTGTCGGACGTGATTAGTGATTGTCAGTGTGTTTCTCAGTAGACTTATGTAAACAATGTCTTATACGGTGGCTGAAAGTGTAGAATATGCTCTACAGATACAAACTACCTTTACTTCCGATATCAAGTTCTGACGGCGTTGTTATAGTGTAATATATTATAATATCTAGTAGCCAGTGAAATGTTTTGATGAAATCGATTGAAAATTTACCAAAAGCAATACTTATAACATCTGTTCATAGGAAGCATGTGTCAAGTTTTTAACACGTTGGTAGCCGATTTTTCCGGCTATTGACAGGTTGCTGTTCTGTGGACACAATCGACGCGGAACCGAGAGAAGCAAGCTCAGAATATTTGAAATTGATTTATTAATTATATGATATCAAACTCCAGGTAAAAGCATTTATTCTTTTCATCCAAAATTTTTCTGCCCAAATATTACTTTGGGATACAAAACAAAACCATATGGCACAACGTACGGCACAAGCTATCAGCGGTCTTCTCTATTGTGCGGACCTTTGTGAGAACAGTATAACATCGAACTGGATCTAAATTGTAGCGATCATTTCTTCACTTCAGAAGCCTAAAACCTTCCTTTCTCCCTCAGCTTCCAGACATGGAGAGTTTATATTCTGATTTTGGAAAAAATTCAGCTCTGCAGCGATGTTAAATGGGTGATTCACCGCGAAATGTGGCCAATTCCGACATTTGTTTTGATACCACGAATCACGATGGATGCCGCCTACTTTTCGAAGGCAATACCTAGCTATTTGTTGAAGTTATCATGGATTTCACCAATTTTGCTATTAGAAAAAGTCTGAAGTGAGCCATGAAGACGGGCTGCAAAGCGGGTAAGCTGTACTTATGACGAAATCTGCTCCAGTGGTTCGATTTTGGTGTAGGCGAAAAAATCGCGAATGCTCGTACATGTGCTGATTCAAACGGTCATAACTTTTGAAAAATCGAAAACGTACAGGGGTTTTTGCATATTTTTGCCTATAAAGGTCTAGACTTAACGGCTGTGTAGGATAGAATCGTCAACCAGGTCCCACATCCCAAAACTTAGCGTCTAAATCAAGGTTATTTACGGCCATCGGCCGATGGCGATTTCTAGTGGTCAGAATATGCTAAAATTCGCCTTTTCAAATATGTTGAGAGGGCAAATTCTAACTTTCTTGGCAAACTAGAAAGGTTTTTAAGCAGTCTGATATAAATTATGTGGCTTAACTATGCGAATCGAATATTTTACAATGTTACAAAATATGCCTATTTTTCAATTTTCGAGACGTTGCGACGGTCCCTACGGACTGGGAAATAATTATGGCCCGTAATGCAGTCAGAAAATTATTTCGAATCAAACCAAATCTAATTTAGTTCTTTCCTAGGTAAAGTCTTTCTGTTAACAGAGTTTCAGGCAAAATTATTTTTGACGCAAAATTGACCGGGTGGAAATAAGAGAGACAGCCTCTTAATGACTCTTCAGCTCCGAAGAAAAAATGCTAAGCTTGTAATCTATCTTATATGAAGGAGTAATATAGTTTTTAATTACTTGGTGATTATTTACCCTAATAAAATCTGATTAATCATTAATGATTAATAAATAGTAATTCATTCTAGCACTTCTCAGCCTAATTCCCTTTGGACTTTCGAGTTGGGAAAAGGGGGTAGTGAATGCCCACCAGAGGCCAACTTTTGCTACTTAAGGGGAAGGGCGCCTCGTTGTCTCGTTCAATCGAGCTTGATTTTGAATGTGCTGACAAGGAAAAGTTCGTTACTTGGGCCGGAAGATAAACAAAAGAACATCAATGCAGCAACATGACAAAGTCTCAAGGCTGTTATGTGACAAATCAAAGCAAAGTCTGGTCACATTTTAAGTACGCAGGTTACTAATTGATAATAGCGGAAAAAATGTTCCCAATGTGACCGGTTTTTAACTGAAGCCTCTAAAGGTCACAACTACTTACCAGTTAAACCTTTATTAGTTCGCGTACAAAGTAAAGCGCATGAAAGGTGTCTATTTTTTATGAATGTACGAGGCCTGGAGAACAACAAGAAAACTCATAATATTTATTCGAGTCTCTAAGTAAGGCTCTCTAAGAGTCCTATCGTGACTTGGTAGAACCATGTGTTTTGAGATGGTAGGCCATCAACTCTTTTTTAAAGTTCTGTTTACCCTGTCTTTTCTAATATGTCGGGCTGCCAACGCTACATGGTGGCGTGGAAAATTCTCAGCAAGACATATAGCAACTTTTAACTTGTGTTTTAGTCAAATTTAAGCCGACTTTGAACCGAGACACGGCGACAGAGCCTAGACAAAAATGACGTCGCCAGCAGATAGCAGCTGCAGCGCATCAGTTCCAAGCCTCAAACACCGAAGCAAATCTTCACTTCTGTTTACCAGTTCTTCTGAGGCTAGATCTTTTTGTGGATCTGGAGAAGAATTGGAAAAGTTGGCTTCAAACATGGAATTTACCCTCAATTTACACTCGCAGTACCGTATAGCGTCTTTCATCACATGTATCAGGTCAGAAGCCGTCAATATTAACTCTGGTTCAACATTTGCCTCCAAGGAAGAGAAAGGTAGGATCGATAAAGTCTTAGAGTCGTGGACTAATTACCGCGTAGGCAAGACGAACACAATTTACGAGCGTTAAACAAATTTCAGTCATAATAGGGTAAGACCATTGCTGAGCAAAATTCATCAAGCTGGAAAAGGAGAAGTTCGAATTCAAATGAAGCAAAGTGCCATTCATTGGACATGTGATGACAAAGAATGGATTGAATTCGAAGGCAGAGCATAGGAAATCGGATGCAACAGTCAAGATGGAGCGAACAGCACATGTATCAGCAGTGCAGAGATTTATAGGGCTAGTGTGGCACCTTCCTAAATTCCTTCAAAACCTTTCAGAAATGTGAGACCATTACGCCGCCTGACACACAAGAATGCGAGTGGATCTGAACTCAAGAGATTCAAAGCACCAATAGTCAAGTACTTCAGCGAGAGTGACCTAAAAGAGGACTAAGGAGATGTGTCCAAGGATAAGCTTAGCTTTTTACTGATGGAGCATGGTCAACCAGTGACATCTAGAAGTGGGGCACTCCCGTTGGCAGTGAGGAAGTGCTCAAAGATCGAGAAGGAATTTTTTTGCCCCGGTCCTTGGTATACAGCGTAACCACCTATATGTGTTCGGTAAGAAAGTCATCCTGCGGACTGCTTTTGTCGCGACTTCAGCAGTATGACTACAAGATACGCTACAAGCCTAGGAAAGGTATGCTGACAGCCAACACTTTGTCAAGAGGTTACATAAAGGACTGTGAGCGTTCCCCCCCCAGAAGTAGAGGTCGAACGCCCACATACCTATCACTACCTTCCAGACAACTAATTCAAGGACACCCAGACAGAGAGAGAGACGACTTGTCCCTCAGCGCTTCAGAGCTTGAAAAACACAATCTCGGAAGGCTTCCTTGTTGCAAAAGTTAAACTAAACAGCTAGACAAACCCACATGTGGCAATACCAAGAAAGGCCCAGTCTCTCTCTGTAACACCTGACGATTTTCAAGAAATCGCCCATATATTCTGTACGCAATAAGTCTACTGGACTTCAAGAAATACAACGACAATTGAAAACACTCAGATGGGATCTAAAAGAGTGAACAAGGATCACGAGAAATTTGTGCGTGGCACCGGGCAACCGAAAGCTTTGTCGAAAAGTGGAATTATTTCTGAGGTCCAAAATGTCCCGTCGGAAATCAATCTCATCGACAATCAACTGATCATGAACCAACCAATTCATTTAGATGGACATAATCGAGGGGTTCTCGAACTTAAACTGGCGGAGATGGAAAGCAAATTGACATATTACAAAGCCACTTAAAAACAACTGAAAAAAGGAAAAAGCAAGCCTTTAGAATATTTAAAGTCCAATTTCATTGAAAGGAACGACTTACTTCTTATAATCTGAGAAATGCTGGGATCATAATTGCACTTCTCCTCTCAGAATTTTTGAAGTGAAGCTCTAGTTACGGCAATGCAGTGTTGTGAAATAGCTTAGGTCGCCACTTGCGTCATGACAGAATTTAAACTTTAATAAACCGTCCCAATTTTTTAGTCAGTTCTCCTTTCGATATATCTGTAGCACGGCATCCATGGAAATCTTTATTATGACTTGCTATATCTTAATCTTTTAGAAGTACAGAAGGTAGAAGTACGACGTTTTTACTTGGTATACTTCGTGTCACTGTCTATATTTATAATCATAATCTTGTAATTCCACGAGGATAGACCGTGAGTAAACGTAAAGGTCTTTCACGTAAATTAAGTGACACATTCTGACATGAAAATGAGGCGATTTATGTTAAGAGCGTTTTATCGGATAACCATTTATTTTCTTTATTCTTTATATCAGTATGACAAATTTCTTATGCATATCGATGTTTTACTTGACAATGCCAAACTGACAGCTTAGAGAAGGCCACTATTAACAATTTTAAATTGCATTTCTAATTTTTTTTGTTTCTTATCTTTCAGAATCTTGTCTGATAACCCGTTGAAGAGTTTGCCATCTGACATTTTCGCTACAAATACTAAATTGATTTGGCTGTAAGTTAATTTTTCCTCTATTAAGGGACATCAAACAATATTTGTCTCTGTATTTTAAAACACATTAACCCACTATCACGTGTTTATAAATGTTTGGGTACCACTTTTAGTTTGAAAAACAAGAAAAATTTCACTCTGATATTATGATTATACGCTGAGACTAACAGATCATATGACGACATTAGAAAGGCTTTAAGGAAAGAGTATAAAATAAAATAAATTGGACAATGATCCTCGAAGTTGACCTGTATTTCATACAATTGCAAAAACTGAGAAGCGCGAGCAAAAATTCAGGCTTCAACAAGATTCAAACCCGTGCCTCCCCAAACCTAGTGGGGTGCCTCAACCAAATGAGCTAAGACGCCACTCGTTGAGATCAGAGCACATTTACGAGGGTTCTTCTATCCCGTAGAGGAATATTATCATATTTTTTGATGAAATAAATTTTGCGGATGAAAATCAAGCAAAGCAATGATCCTTGCAGGTAAGGTGCAATTGCATAACCGCGCCTGCGAAGATCAGTTTTGTACTTGATTTTCATCTGCAGGTCAAAATGAAACTTATTTCTTAAAAAATAGGATCAAAATGCAAGACAAGATATCGCAAGAACTTTCGGAATCATGTAAGAAGGAAAATACGATGGTGTATTCGAGAATCAGAAAGATAACCTTTCTATATGTTTTCGGAGCAACAGATTCGGAAAGGAAACGGGGAACCACAAATTATCGTAAGATGAACCGCAAAAAAAAAAAGCCTGTTTCAGTTCATCTATCATGGAAAAAGGCCCGAAAGGTGGCCTAAGACCGATGTAGCCGGAGGATTGTTTCGAGGCCTTATGAGTAGCTTGTTTCTCCGTCAAAGGGTATATAACTGAGTTAGGATAAGCACGACAGACAAAACCTTGCTCGTCTTGACAAGTGAGAATATTAAAACATATGTATAAGGCTGCACCATTTTAATTTCACGGTAAAATCTCAATAATAATCATTTTGAGTTGTCTACTCAATCCTCCAGCTGCATTTCAAAACTGAGTTTATTCTACTAGTCATCTGGTTTATTACTTTATATGCATCCCAGCTCTAGCCTTTATTTAGTGTGCTAAATTTTCGTCGAATTCATAGGTACTTGTCTGAAATACAATTGCACCACCTACCTCCAGGAATCTTTGACAAGAACACACAGCTAAGGTTTCTGTAAGTAACCTCATCTTTTTCTGTCTGATCCGCGCTCCTAGATTCTTAGTGATGCAATGTAAGCGTTAATAAGATTGACAAAATTTGCAAATATTTCATTCATAATATGTAGCTATTTAAATACAAAATAAATTCACCTTTAATTAACACTACTGGTCAACTTTCGCACCTGCAGAATAAGAACTGTAATCTCAGACCAGCTGCACAACAGTTCTACAGGACTCCAACTGCTTTTTGTTGTTGTCGTTCTTTTATTAAATTTATCAGATTATTCGTTTCGCTTCGTAAATCAAGAATTAACATGAAATATCATGAAGATCACATATCGACTGTTGCATTCTGGATCTTTGTCCAGGACTGACCGTTAATGAGATTCTGTCTCTGTATAAAAGGCATCAAGAAGTGCCTTCATTAAATAAAAAGATCATTCCAATTTCCATCATTAACAACTTTCCATATCTATGTCAAATTTGATTATAATCTTATGTTGCAAAACGAGTAAACGATGAAGTTAGCACAAACAACTCTTCGCTCAATGACAGTGATGCCGACTTTTGCTCACAAGTCAAAACAACCGTAACTGTATTCGACAACAGCCCTGAAAAGTTTCAGTAGTACCCCTATCTAAGCAGATAAACTTCTGGTGGATCTTTAAACTAATCGTCAGTTTTATATGGTAAATAACGCAGACGCCTGAATGACAACGACATGAAAGGGTTGAATGGAAGTGCCTTCAAAAACTTGACAATGTTAGAGGAACTGTAAGTTAATATATCAATACTGCTGTGGAAGAAAAAACTGTTTTTGTAACGCAGCAGCATTCCCCTCTCTTACCGCCTTGTCTATACTTGTTTTTCAAATTAACTTTTTTCCTTTCTCTTTTCTTCCCTTCCACTCAGTGATCAAAAGACGAGTCGGTTTATAACTGTTTTAATGAAAATAAACATATTTTACATACAGGTCACATTTTTTTTTAAATTTCAACACAGATGGTTGCAAGACAACAACTTCACGGAATTGCCTCCTAATTTATTCCAAGATCTAAAAAGCTTGAAAGAACTGTAAGTTATTTCATTCCAAGCTTTCCCTTGTTTTAACTCAATGACTACATAAAGTGTTCCAACACTTAGTAAAATTTTCCTTTCTTTTGTTAAATCACTGCTACTGTATTTTAACACAGATTCTGGTAGTATCATACTTTTCGTCCCTTTCTCTAATTAGAGCATATAGAAAGAAAATCTTTTCCAGTTGCAGATTATAAAATCTTTCCATCTGCACTTATAACACGTTTTAAAATTGAACCATCTAGAATTTTGTGTTTGTTGCTGAACTAACATTTCAGTGACAGCGATCATACATACAACAATGAAATTCACGCATGTTATGAATATCAGAGTTGCTTTTATGAGTTGTCTTTCCCTGTTTTGAACCATGTTGGCATATTTTCTTAGATCACGAGCTTAATGATTTCATTATTGATCCAAGAGGCAGCCATTGCCAGTGTTGGGGAAAAGAGTTCAGTATGCACGCAGATTTCAAGTTTTCAACGGCCTTTAATTGCTTTTTGTCATAAATATTGACCAAACTAAATGAATGAAGTGACTCTTGAATATTCTCTGTACTGTAAGACAAAACATTGCATGTGTATCACTACGTACTTCTCTTTGTTCTTTGGTTGTTTCTGATGACCAGAATCTTTATGTATTTTTACCTATAAATTTCAGTTTGCAGACTTAATGAAAATGCATTTTCTTGTTTCGTCATTCCTATCAGCTATCTGTCAAATAACAAGTTGAAGAGTCTACCAGACGGACTTTTTAACAGCCTTTCCAAGCTGACATATTTGTAAGTGAGTTAGTTATTAAACCAAGGAGATAATTGGAAAGAAACAAATGATCATTCTTAAAATATGTTTTTAAAAGCACAGCCATCATAGTTGAAACATCATGAAGTTTTCCAGCTCGTATCTGCAAATCTTAATTGAAGTAGACGATGCTATCTTATGTATTTCTTGTGCTTCGGTTAGTAATGTTGAGTTACTTTGTGGTGTAAGAATTTAATAGCTTCTGATTAAATAGCAACCTCAACAATTCCCAGATTTCAGTTGGTAGCTCTAACATAAGCGAAATTTTTGTAACTGTGTAATAATTGTTTTCAGGGATTTATCAAACAATGAACTTGAAAATCTGCCAGCGTATGCTTTCAAAAACATAAGAGCGGTAAAATTTCTGTAAGTGAGATTGATACCGTCCCAAAATATTAAGAACTGTTTTAAAAGATTTTCTTGAAAATAACAGCACTTGGTGACTATAAAAGCTTCTCAGTGAATGACAACTTACATTGTAAATTACTTCTGGAAGGCAAAGGTTGTTTTGTTTCCTTTTTATCTGAGTTGACAATATCTAAGAATTTGTTGTATTGCCAGATCAGACTACCCTGGCACTAATTTTGTAATTTGTCACAGAGAATGAACTTGAGAGTTTTCGCGCTTAATCTTGAGATCATTATAGATAAGTCTAATGTGTTCTTTGAAGATTAAGATATAAATACTGGGAGCTATTTTACTGGGAAACGTTGCCATTCCCTGCCTTAACCGCAAATCTTACAAAAAAAAAGTAGAGCTAAAGATATCACTACACATTTCATTCTAAACTGCACATAATGCTTTCTTCAGGAAAATGGAGTACAACAAAATTAAGAAGCTTCATGAAGATCAGTTCCAGGGCTTGGTGGAGCTATTGGATTTGTAAGTGCATTTAGAGTTTAAACCATTTTCCACAATGATCTGAATCTCAAACCGTATACAGTAATATTTTTTTACTGTTAACTCCGTCATTGCTCAAATAAAATTTGCCCTACCCAATCATATTATGTTATTGTACTTTAATATTTATTTCCTTATCCGTTTCCTTTGTTTAAGATATCTCTCGGAGAACAAAATCGAGGCTCTGCCTGATAAAATTTTCAAGGGCGTTAAAAAGCTCAGATCTCTGTAAGTACAGTTAATCACATACAAAACATTCCAGAATATTTGAAATGATAGAATGAATATGATATCAGCGTTCAAAATCTGAGATTTTTGTCTACAAATTTTCCACGATGTAGAACAGGGGTGCTGCCAGTTATCTTCCTCAACAAAGCAATGTTTTTTAAATTTATATTGCACTAAAAATGTGCCTTTATATAACATACTTTTGGTGCACCTAGGTGGATATTATGAAAAAGCGGAAACAAACATTGTGGAGATCTATGTGGTCTTAACTGAAATTCCATGAGAATTTATTAGAATGAGGAATGTGACTGCTGCAAGTCCCCGTTTTGGTGTTAGTTGTAAACAGTTACATTCTTCGTTTCAGGAATATCTTCGGCAATAGGATACAAAACGTTACCAGCACGACTTTCAACTATGCCCACGAATTGCGAATGTTGTAAGTTTACTGCAAATGACAGATGTTTATCTAGGCAACTAAACTTAGTTGCATATATTGAAATCAGATAACATTCTTTTGATTTCGTTTTGTCAAAGAAAAGACTCGTGCAAAGTATTTTGGAAAATAACATAAATATACTAAAGGAATTTTTCCCTGGAAGAGTCCGGAAAGAGGCTTTTGTACAGCGAACGACCTCAACCGAATGGGCTGTCACGTCCATAAAATCAGTAGCCATCAAAAATTTCCAAGAAAGCAAGACGAGACTTATCTTAGGCTAAATGACTACTTTTCAAAGAATCTTTGAGAAAACATCAAGCTAGGGTCCGTACTGAAGATCCTCAGCTAGGTTCCTGATTTTGTCTTTTTGGACAGTCAATTTGAACATTAACATTAACTTAATGAATCTTATTATTGAAATTCACTTTTTTAGGTTATTTATGATATAAACCGACTTAAAATGCACATTATGATTATTTTAAATCACAGGTTCATGCATTACAACCTGATGGCCGAGCTCCCCAAAGGCTTTTTCAAGCATTTGACGCACATCATCAGAGTGTAAGGTTCCATGACGATCCTTTCCTTCACTCATCCCTTCAAACAATTATTTTAATAATAGTCTATGTTAATAATCAATTAATGATTATTAAGGGATTTCAATGATGCAATAATAGTGTTATTTCTTCTTTTTTTTTCTTCTTTTTTCGAATTCCAGAACTTTGGACACCAACCTGATGTGCTGCCATCTCGATCTTTTCAGGCAGGATGCTGATTGCGAATACTCCTTCAATGACAATTTCGCAAGCTGCCACTCCATGTTCCGCCACCATGCTCCGAGGAGAACTCTTTGGATTGTCGGTCTTCTCTCGTTGCTAGGGTCTTTATTCGTAGTTGGGTGGCAGTATTTCTACCCTGATAACAATGTGGTCCAGTCTATCATGTTGGTGAATCTGGGTGTATCTGACGGCATCATGGGGATATACCTTATCATTATTGGCATAAAAGACCTGCAATGGTCAGGGGAATACTACCTGCATGACTATGAGTGGCGCACCGGTTGGTTTTGCCATTTCAATGGTGCCATGTCTGTCTTTTCAAGTGAAGTGTCTGTGATGATGATTTCTCTGATTGCATTGGACAGACTCAAGAACATCGTGTTTCCTTACACCTTTGCAAAAATTACCCCAAGGCAGACCCGTATAATGTGCGTGGTTATCTGGCTGGTGGGAGGCGTTATTGCATTCATTCCCTTATCCGGAATGCACTATTTCAGTGAGAGGTATTATGGCAATAATGTAGTGTGCCTGCCCCTGCAGCTTTCCCCTGAATTACAAGAAGGCTGGGAATACTCCGCTTCCATCTTTATCGTTTTGAATTTTTCCCTATTCATCTTCATCATGGTTGCTTATGTTGCCATCTTGTGGAAATCATGGTCGTCAAGCAGACGGCTTGGTGCACATGGAACTGTTCGTGAAATACGAGCAAGAGCACAAAGTGCTCAGGCCAAAAGAGAAAGAGCACTTGCCAAGAGAGTCTTCTTCATTATTCTGACCGATTTCTTGTGTTGGATGCCAATCATTACTATCGGCATCCGGTCCCACGTCGAGAAAACATTTGATCCACCTGGTGATCTGGCAGTGTGGATTGCAGTGTTTGCTCTGCCGATCAATTCAGCTATCAACCCATTGCTGTATACGCTTTCTACTCCACAGGTAACATGTTTTTTTTTTGTTTCTTTGGAATAGCACCTACCGTTATGTTCAAATTTGGTTTCGTGTCAGAGCAGGCTGGCAATTTAATTTTGTAATTGTAACGATTGACATACAAAAAAAGCATGAAAAGTAAATGATCGGAAAGATCTTTTAGCATCTCCACCGTCGACTTTAACTATAGAGACCAGCGTGACTTCTAAATACGTTACTTAAAAGTCTTTTATACGTAAGCTATTCAATATATTTTGAATATCTAGGTTCAGCCTGTGTTGAAAGCAAAACTGATGAAGCTGTGGTCCAATTTTCGATCTATTTTCAGCAGAGCACAAAATCAAGAAGGTACAGTTTTAAGCGCCATTGAAAAAAACCATTATAACAATAACTATACTCCAAACCTTGAAATGAACAAACTTTAACTTTTATCGAATTGAGGATGAGCAACCCAGTTTTCTTTAAGTAACTTATGTAATTTTTACTCCCAAGGCTTTCAAGGGAGTGAAGAGAGTAAAACTGGTATGAAATCGTGGAAAACACACATATTTTTCAATTTTTTCGAATAAGAAACTGAGCAAATTATTGAAACCACAAAGGTACAACTGATAATATGTAAAGTTGTAGCAGACGTAAAAGAGGAAACAGGAGTGATTCTAAATAGAGAGGGGATCAATGTATTAAATCATCAATTTTTATGATTGAAATCATGCTTTCACTTCGCTTTTTGAGGGTTAGTCTCTCTAAAACTATGTATTAGGGAACATTGAGACAAATGGATGCCATTTGCGACAAATTTTTAAAATAACGTGCCAGTCAAAACTCATTCTGCGAACAATTCTCAAGGTATGAATTGCTATACTTTTGTCCTAAATCATAAGGTTGAGATTCTGAATTGTAGAATGCTTTTTTTTTTTTTTTAATATATAAACCTGACAATGGTCATTAATTTTTTACTGGTGTTACTTTTTTATCTAAAAGAAGCAGATAATGATCAGCAGGGACAGATTGGAAATGGAGATGAGCGTGCTAACGTCGAAGAGGGTAAAAAATAGAGTGCTTCTTAGTGTAGTCACATACGAAATATCTTCTCCACGCCTTTGTAGGGTTCTCTGTATGATACTTTTCTTTCCTTTCTCTTTTCTATACTTGATTCCTTTTTTCATTTTCTTTCCCGTAGGAGAGCAAATTGAAATGCAGGTATTGGAATACAACGAAATCCCAGAAGTGGAAGCCCCTGAATTGCCTGCACCGCAACCAGGTCAGTTAAGAAATATAAGAGTTTTGATGCGAACGATAAAGCTGTAATTGACTTTTCAATCCAAAACTCTTGGCAGGTATCTAAAGTTTAATCAATTAACCTAGCAAATATTAGTTCTCT
This sequence comes from Pocillopora verrucosa, assembly GCF_036669915.1. Lineage (NCBI taxonomy): Eukaryota > Metazoa > Cnidaria > Anthozoa > Scleractinia > Pocilloporidae > Pocillopora > Pocillopora verrucosa. Next base: position 4,216,399 of record NC_089316.1, on the reverse strand, counting down.
CAAATTGAAATACCTATAGAAACCATAGCATTCCTTTTCTGCTCTAATAATTTCTGTAGGTGCATTTTATGAAAGGATAGATACTTAATTCCTTTTTTTCATTTTCTTTCCCGTAGGAGAGCAAATTGAAATGCAGGTATTGGAATACAACGAAATCCCAGAAGTGGAAGCCCCTGAATTGCCTGCACCGCAACCAGGTCAGTTAAGAAATATAAGAGTTTTGATGCGAACGATAAAGCTGTAATTGACTTTTCAATCCAAAACTCTTGGCAGGTATCTAAAGTTTAATCAATTAACCTAGCAAATATTAGTTCTCTCAAATTGAAATACCTATAGAAACCATAGCATTCCTTTTCTGCTCTAATAATTTCTGTAGGTGCATTTTATGAAAGGATAGATACTTAATTCCTTTTTTTCATTTTCTTTCCCGTAGGAGAGCAAATTGAAATGCAGGTATTGGAATACAACGAAACTCCAGAAGTGGAAGCCCCTGAATTGCCTGCACCACAACCAGGTCAGTTAATAAATATAAGAGTTTTGATGTTTTAGTTCTCTCAAATTGAAATACCTATAGAAACCATAGCATTCCTTTTCTGCTCTGATAATAGCTGTAGGTGCATTTTAAGAAAGGATAGATATTAATTCCTTTTTATTCATGTTCTTTCCCGTAGGAGAGCAAATTGAAATGCAGGTATTGGAATACAACGAAACCCCAGAAGTGGAAGCCCTTGAATTGCCTGCACCGCAACCAGGTCAGTTAATAAATATATGAGTTTTGATGCTAACGATAAAGCTGTAATTGACTTTGCAATCCAAAACTCTTGGCAGGTATGTATAGTTTAATCAATTAACCTAGCAAATATTAGTCCTCTCAAATTGAAATACCTATAGAAACCATAGCATTCCTTTTCTGCTCTGATAATTTCTGTAGGTGCATTTTGAGAAAGGATAGATTAAGGAATGGTTTCCCATATGACAATAATGTGACGAAATTAGGTTATATTACTTTTGGTTGAAAAGTTACCTCCAGACATTCTGGTGTTAAATTGCCATATGCACTTTTTAAGACCTCCACTCACGAGATCCCCATTCCTTTACATTGGTAACCTGTACAGTGTATTATGGACGGAAGATACCATCGTCTCCCATATGACACGGTTGTAGTTAATAAATGACACATATATATTGACAATGATCTTTCATTGTTTCCAGTTTTCACTTATATTGTATGAAGAATAACTTAATGATAATTCTTTGCTCTGTTGACAGCAATTGAACAAGCCTTTGGAGGGGATGCGAATCCATCTTCCTCAGGTAAAAATTTATTTATGAAAGAAATATAAAAAGAAGGCGTAGACAACCGCTTGATTTCAGAGAAGTACTAGTACTGCAAAAGTCACAGTTGCCCAATGTGACTTGAACTGCAAATTGCTTTTTACAAACGGTCATAGGAATCGCCAAAATGAAAAAAGGTAATGCGTCTTAACAACTGTATTTGGCAGAGATATTATTTCAGCAGCTATTTTCATGCGCCCAAATTAACTTTCAGATTTAAATGTGAGCTTTGTAACTCGGTGTTATTTCATAAATCAATAAATTTGTTGTCGTCAAAGACTTAAGACTTAGTTGCGTTGTAAATGTAACTAACGTAACTTTTAATAATAAATCTGATTTCACACAGCTGGTAAATCTGAGGAGCAGGTGGAGGTTGAAGGGATTTCGGTGTCCAGTAACAAAGGTAAAGGAGATAATGGGTTTTGATTGGTCACCAACCATTAATGATTTTAACTTCTAAGTACAAACACAAAATTTAATGACATACTAACTTTTTTCGTATGAAATAAATCATTTTTTAAAGGAGCTAAAAAAGCTGAAGAAGAAGAGAAGGCGCCTGAGCCTGACATGGTTGTCGCAGAGGAAGGTAACATTTTTTATAAATCAGAAGAGATAAATTCAAAGTGGCCACACATGCTTTATAAGGTGATGCATAATCAGTCCACTCAATTGGCTGAAGATCACTTGAAGTGCTTAGTGGAAAGGTCGTAATTCATATCGGGAGGTGACTTCATTGAGAAAAAAACAAAAAAATGACACCACCTGGGCATTATTATACCTCCTCGTAACGAAGAGCCATTACTTTTTATACAATGCTAAAATCAAACATTTATGAATTTATGAAGCCGTTTTACTAGTTTGTTTGTTTGGGTTTTTTACGGATACAGAAATAATTTTCCCAGATACAGAAAAAATAGCCGCCTCTTACCCCAGCTCATTGAAAGGACATGGTTACTTTGATGTTGTGTACCTTAGTTTTCAAAACACCTCAACACAGACATGCAAAAATTTAATGAGCTTTGATTAGTGGCAGCCCTCTTTTCTGTGTTTGTGAAAATTATTATAGTATCGCTTAAAAGAAAATGAACGCATTGTATTTCAATCTCTTTTCGTATTCCATCCAGGGGAAGAAGAGGTTTTTGATACCAGACTTTAGTTCTTTGTTTTCGAACCAAGGTAAATGCTTATTACGTCTGCTTTAATACTGAATACCGCTGACTAAAGGGTTGTGGAAACAAATCCCTCTAAATGTATTTTTTTTGTTACATGCATCTTTCTAATCTTATAGAATACGTGTAATATTTGAGATGTAGGGTGAACTCTATGCTAAATTTTTTAAATCCTTGGCTAATTCAAACCAATTTCAAATTTGAGATTTCACCGCAACTGTAATGATTGAAGTTATTGGAGATGAAGAAGGAAGTCTGTTTTTTTATTGCTATAATATGCTGTGTGTCTTTTTTCAAAGTCACTTACGAATTTTTTTCAGCTATCCCCTTCATTGTTGGCAGTAAGGGTACCAAAACATTTTCAAATTGATCAATTTTTTCTCTGCTTTTGTTGATGTATGATTTGAAAAATTATAATTAAAAAAACTTCTGGGTGGCGATTCTGCCGCACTGATGAGTGCTCTCTCTGTATATGCTTGTATATTCATATCTGCCTTCTGTCCTTAAAGCAATGACCAGCTTACTCACTGACAGTCTGGTCACTTGACTTTCTGACTAACTGGCCGGTAAGCCGTCAAATTGAATTGACTACCTGATCTATGACTACTGGCTGACTGACAGATGGGCTGATTATCTGCCTGACTGTTTTCCGGACTCTCCACCTGGCCAGTGGGCATGGTTATTACTAACTAGATTATATTATGGCTGCAATACACTTCAATGCAGACATGTAAACATTTAATGCTAGACTGACTGATTGTCGGGTCAGTATTTCAAACAAACAACTAATCGATAATTAACTTTTGCATTCATTGATTAGCATGCTTTTTTCTTTTGCGTCTGACAGTCTACAAGAGCCAAAAACATTGCCATTAGTATGGAGACCGCGAGTGCTAGAGAAAAACTAGAAAAAGTTCAAAGAAAAGGGAAAAAATAATTCTAGTAATCAATACGTATGCTCGTATGGTAACATCTTAGTAGAAAAATCTGGTTTTTGACCTCTATTTTTTTAGATTTAATGTTAACAATAATTAGTAACCTTGTTGTCTGAACTAATCGTTGTATGGTAATTTAGTATAGTTGGAGTGGAACATATTGTGCTATATCTGAGTAGGCGTGTAGTGGTAGTTCATTTTTCTTTTGTTTTTTTTTCCCGCTTTTGGTTTGTTTCTTTGTTTCTTTGTTTTTGTAACATGTACATCTACCTGACACTTTGAGTCTGTTAGTTTTAGCGTATTTCTAAAGACCATGATTGCTACACCGCAGTTAAGTCGGATGGCTCAAGACGGAACACAACAATACCAGGGGTGTAGCCAGCCTAGAGTCCTGTACCATTAAATTTTATCATATCACTCTTGCAAATTTTGAAACAAAAATTGAACTTTCTTAGGGTATAAGCCCACGACGAGTCGAAAACCTGGCTATGGTCCTGATGTGATAAGGTATTCTATTCTGCATGCTGATCTTTCCATCATTAAATAAAATATAGCTGAGTAAATGTTTTGATTAGGAATACCTCACTGGTTTTAAAAGTAATGTTTAAGCTCATTTCCATGGAGAGTGTTAAGTTTATTCGGAGTTTACTCATAGTTTAGAGGGGATTTGATGTCCCAGAAGAACTTTCTTGTAGAGTTCCTAATATAGAAAAGAGCATAGAAGGTTAATAATGTGATAAAAATAGAAAACTAACGAGCTTTAAAAAGAATTATCAGATATTAATCTGCACAACAACTATTTAGATAATTCATTTCTAGGTTTTGTTTAAACACGAAAAATCATCTAAAATTTGACAAGAAAAACTTAGACAAATGCACGGGTTGAGGACGTCCACTTACTAGATATTTGATGGTACCCTGGTAATCTAAATAGTTCATTTTAGAACTCATCCGCGAGCATTAAAGTCATAAGGAGTTAAAGTGACGTTAATTTTGGGTTGTATATTAAATTAAAGAACTTAGACTTGCGGTTAAGATTTCCGCAGCTAGTAGACATTAGGCGGTACAGTAACAATCTGAATAGTTCGAACATTACTACAACTCGTCCGGCGAGTATTCAGAGTACGTGTCGAGTTGTTTAATTTCGTTAGTATCTCTAGCTGAAAAAAAAAAGGTAAAAATGTCACACAAAAAAAGAGAAACAATTACTGGATAAGACGTCATGCATTAGAGATTTAACAATATATTGAATGACCTAACTAGCTCATTTCTAGAATTTTTATAACTCGTATGAGAGCATAATGATAACTAAAAGGTAGAGTGATGTCTATTTTCGCTATGTTACTACGTTCTTTATGAACGCAAATTCCTTAAAAAAGAAATTAGAAAGATGTTGTGGTAACGAGTAACAAGTCAGATATAGGATATTAATTGGTACAACAACAATCTGATAGTTCACTTGCACAACAAGCTTGCGAGTACTTTGCATGCAAATTACGTTTAGAATTGTTAGAGAAAATAAACAAGGTCAGAGTTCGTTTGTTAGAGGTTTTTATAGAATGAAAATAATTTAAACAGGTCCTGTCTTAGAGTTTTTATAACTCGTTTGCGAGAATTATACTCATTAGTGACCTCTGTCATGGCTGAAGCCTGCCTCTTTACATAATTTACATTATTATTAACATTAACCTGAAAATCGACAAAAAAAGAAAAAAGGTCTTAGAATACCACTAACTTAGATATTTAGTAGTGTTTTTAAATCTAATTTTGTAGCCCATTTCTAGATTTTTTTAACTCACAACGAGAATTCTAGTTCATTGTAGTATGTGGTATTTTTTTTAACTTTGTTCAAACGTGATCATTAACATGGCTTCTACAGTAAAAATAACTTGAATGTGTGAGTGGCTTTTTGAGGGAAGTAACACCGAGTTACGAAGAAGGGTTCCAGATCTACTGTAAAACGTTAACGAACGCTTCAATAAAACATCTTTATGACCTTACACATGAGTCCGTTCTCAGTTTACCCTGACAAGGTTTCTAAGTCACGCTTCGGGTTCATCCACAGTGTGGATTATGTGCCACAATGACCTGTGACAAGTAAACTGATACAAAATTGCTTTCTGTATCTCTCGTAATGTTGAACTTTTCGTTTTAATGAGTTATTCAGTCTGAATTTTTCCCAGAAACTGAGCTGTTTTCTTTTAAAACCATAATGTATCTTCTTCACGCGACTCTCTTGGAGGTTTTTGGTTATACCCGATGTAAAAAAAGGGGTAACAAATATATATTTCCGGGAGGTTAGGAAATGTAATTTCTGACGGTTGAGTGACTAGGAACGAATTAATCAGAAATTACTATTCTGATGGCACGATTGAGAGGTTTTAGTATTCTCAGGGGAGAGTTTTGAGTATTTAATGTTTTAGCGGGGAATATTAATCATTCTAGCTCAGTCAGTCTTTCTGTTTGCTGTTGTCAATTTAGTTAAATTTTTTCTATGGAGTTATGGGTTTGTTTGTACCTCTTCCCCGAGGTTCCGTGCCACTGCATTAGATGGGGAATGCGTTTCCACATATTTTTTGGCCACATCTAAAGAGTGGTTTTTTTAGTGGTTTTTCAAGCTTTTCAAGTTAGACTTGCTAGCATATTCTATATTGTAATAAGTATATGTTACGACACATTGTTGTTGTCGGATGACTGACTGACCATTCCTCAATAAACTATTTCACATTGAATGTTTCGTGATAGTGTAGTCAGAATACATTTTTAAGCTTTACGTTTCTATCCTAAGACTTCCACCAAGGGTGGGTGGGAGTGACGGTAAGCATTTAAAAAACCCTCAAATATGAAATTTTTACTGCACTGTGATTGGTTTAGAAGTCTCGCACCACCCTTTGTTCTGCCTTTTAGGGTGTTGACTCGTCACGAATTTTAGTCCTTAGTGACTGCTTGTGATATTTCCTTCTTGTCAACCGCTGAGCGAACTTAAGAAATTCAATAATTTGCCATTGCGGTTAAATTTATTGGGGGACTAGAATTTACGCTCTAAAGTTATATTTCCAGTGAAGGACTCGAAGGTGTAACATGTAGAGATACGCAGCTAATTATGACCACACTTGAAAGAGACCTTCAGTTAAACCTGAGTAAATCGAGCCACAAACCTGAGTGAAACTAACTTAACTTAAACAACTTAACGTCTGTACAACACACTAGAAGCAAACCGGAAAATCTTCCCTTCCATTCTACACTCTTCCTCGTGCTAAAGCCTGACACAGTGAGGACGAGCATAAACTTGGGGTAAGTGAGACTAAAATCGAATTAGAATGAAGGAAGGTGTCATACCTTCCCAGAACCTCGCCGATTTTTGCACGCTCTCTTTTACTCTTCTCTCCTCTTACCGCGAGCCTATCAACAGCTATGCCTTTAACGACGAAAAAAAAAGGTTTTCTCACAAATTTAATTCACGCGGATCACATCTACATGAACTGATCATTTTATAAAATGAAACATATGGAGAAAAGGTAAATCAATAGAAGGCGTTCATGCATATTAGCTTGTTAATGAATACTTCTGCAGTTAAACCACTTTTTACATATAATTACAAATACAACATTCTTTTGAAATATACTCGAACTTATATTATCTTCAAATTCACCGGTGTCTTCTGTAAAAACTCCATTGACGGGACAAGCTAAGTTTTCAACTCCACCTTGAGACAGAGATTTCAACATTTTAGTTCGCACCTGTGATATACGATTGTGGAACACCAGGGTACACGTATCGTCGACTCTCAAGTGTTTTCATTCATATCTGAAATTGCGTTAGTTAATCGTATTCTTCTCACTTTTTTCTTAAGCATGAAATCTTTAATAAACTGGGATTCGCCTAGAAATCTCGCGCCACCCTTTTTTTCCTACATACGACTATGGAATACCAGGTTACGAGTTTGGTTCGTTAGCACGTAGCGTCTACTACAACGCCTTTGCGCATTTACGGGCGGAACGGGGAAAGACAGAATGTGGCCGAGACTAGTTCAGAATCATTATATACCACTTCGATAAACAAATCATGGCCGGTGATAGAAATTGACTCCAATAGCACGAATGGTAATGTACACTGAAGAGGGTTCGAATGGTGAGGACTGAGCCGTTCTCCTTGTTTCAGCCTATATGACGAGCACGTGATGTTCGTGTGATTTCTCAACCAGCATGCATTTCGTGCTGGTAGAGTTTCACAATTGGTTCAATTTAACACGCTATAAAGATGGAATTTTAGTCTGCACTGTTTACAATACAGCGTATACCCAAAGCGATGCAAATGACAGTAATTTCCTTTACAATTTCGAATTACATTTTCTCGGCTGAAGCAATACTTAACTGAATGAGACTTTACAAGATTACCAAGTTAAGTATAAATCAGAGCTGGAAAAAATATCCAGTATGGTTTCTAATTAAGCTGCCATAAGCCCGGGGTAAGTGTTTAATCATCATAAAAAATAGTTCTTGTTGCGCTGGGGCTTGCAGGAGGGCGAGACGCACTTGTGGGTCTTCTTTTGTTTTTTACTTAACCTTCCTCTTCGATAGCATCAGCGCCTAAAGAAAAAAATAAGTGAACTTACGATGAAATTTCTAGAAGTGTTCGATGGCCGTTTGGGTTCTAGCGAAATTTTCTTAATTCTCCAAAGAATTCTGAACCAAAGTCGTCCGGTTATAAACGTTTTATTGAATTCTTGGACGTAAATGTTGACAAAAAAAATAATATTAAAAAGTTTCTCAGGTAAAAAGATAAAACTAAATTGATTTTTCGAAATGTTCTAGGCGCATTTTTAACACTGAGATATGCGAGTCCAATCACAAGCCTTTCATTTTCCCCAAACGGTAATCTTTTACAGCGTCGTTACACAGTTTTCTGTAAATACCTGTGTTAGTATGGGCCGTACAATCACATTACCAGGAGGCTGCATCCAAGGTTCACCATCTATTTGTACGGGCATCTCTGATTTTAATTTGATGTTGATCTGTGATGAAGTAATAATAATTGTCATCAATTAAAAAAAAACCATTGAAGCGGATGAATGAAGAGGGTGAATTTCTAAAGAAACTGTGGTTCTGCGTCGTTGTGGAGGGGGGAGGGGGGAGGGAAAGGGGTGGTGCTGCATGAAAGGTTTTTTTTATCAACTGATTTTATAAAGTAAATATGCAGAAAAAATGACGCTACGCCACTGGTTGGAACATAGTAACGTGAAAAACAGCAATAACAAGAGAATAGTACGAGGATAATCAACTTAGGGCTTCATTATGTTATTTACTGTATTACAACCAGACATCTATACCTGGGCTCCCTGTGCTAGCCGAATACCAGTCCTGATTCCACTTTGAATTTGACCCTTTTAATAAAGAATTCGTCTCAATTAAGAACTAATGCACCATTTTTATTGCTAAATAAAACGTTTCCTATGCAAATACTTAAGAAGGAATGAAAAGGCAGGATACAAAAATTGTGGCAGGTAGTAAAAAGAAAAAAATACGTTGAACAGATTGGAGAGAACAGTATGGTGAATATGCCTGCTGATGTTAAATGGTGTGAAGGGTAAAGATGATGGTGATTCTGACTCACTAAGTGCATTACTCCCTGAAGTCCAACCACCTCGACAAGACCGTCACAGTGACAAGCTGAGGCATGACCCTGCAAAAAGATTCTAGTAATTTCAATTGTGGAAAAGGAATCCGGGATGAAAGGGAAAAATTTACACAGAAGAATGAAAGACTTTACAAGTAACGAAGTGATACTCGCAGGTGATCTGCTATTAAAGTAATCTCAGAAAAGAAGCCTTAAAAAAAATCAGACATCCACAGGATTCGAACCCGTACCTCCGAGATAATAGTTGGGGACTGCTACCAATTGTGCTACGAAGTCACTTGGCGCGAGTGAGACAAACTTTAAACGGTTATTCGTTAGTTTTTTATTTACCAGGAATCAGATCATAATTACATGAAATAAATCATGTTGACGTACACGAATCATATTTTGACCTAGGGATAAAAGCTGTGCAGCTTAAAACTACATGTTGAAAATTGAAAATTTAACCATTGCAAAATTAATTCGAATTTATTTGACTGACCTCAACTTCGGGCTTTTACTTGCCTGCCTAAGTTAAGAATTACAATTCCTTCTAGTGTTGGTAAGTATAGAGTTTTTTGCCATCAATCTGCAGCGAAAAAGGAAGTCACAAAACAAAATGCTGAGTAAACAAGATACTGGTCTTTGGAAAGTTAGAGGACAAAAGGCAAAAAATTACCACAAAATGCTCAGACAAAACGTCCAAGTATGATTGGGGCATTATGTAAAAAATGTGTGCAACTGATATACATGCCATCATTGAGTGTTGAAGACAACTGACTGACGATGATGATTTAGAGCAACACTCGATGCTAAGCAAGTTAAGTTTCAAAAACAAGACTGACTCCCTTACTGACGGAGCTTTTAAAGCTTTCCGCAAGGTGATGTGACTTTAAAATCTGCTATTCACCTGATTATGATTGATTGATTCCAAAATGCTTTTCCATCGTAGCTTACACCCCTCCCCCTCTCCCTCCCCCTCTGCGAGACTTTTTCAGGTTTCTCTGGCCGATCGCTTGCTCCTGGGTGGTGAGAGGCTCTCTGAGAAGACTGTGTTCATCCCAAGAGGGCATCAACACGAGCTGGCCAAGGCAAGAACATAAACCTTTCGACCCGTAGTACGGTTCGTTATCCATGTTAGCCATCCCTTTAGGTACATAACCCATTCTGATACAGGGTTTCAATAACCTTTTTCCATAAGCAGCTGTCGATGGTAAAATAGGCAGCTGTGCCCGAATAGGACCGTATGGTGAAACCAAAACATGAGCCCGCTCGCGGGGTAAAAAGAAGGCAGTAAGTGGTCTTAAAGTCAGCGGTACACCCCTTTTATCGTGAACAGCCATTCATTATCAACGTTCTACAGTTAATCACCTCTATTTCGACCTCTTGAGTGAATGTCCGCAAGTAGCCTTCGACTATTTTCTTTATTCCTGCTCTAAAGTAAACTCCTTTGTTATGAAGCCTGAAACAAAAAGAAACATAACAAAAAAACAAAACAAAAAAAGCGGGAAAATTATAGATTCAACAAAGTCGCACTAAAAACAAATTGAAAAACACAAAGTCGGTTTTTTTCACTTTTTAAATCTCATTGTTTCTCCTTAAAATAAGAAATTTTCATGGAGTTGGAAAATAATTGTGACATTTCAACCAAGTTTAAAGTTTTTCAAAACATTTAGAACTTAGCATTTTTTGTTTGTCTTTAATTCTGAGTACGTGCAATATGTAAATCCTGTGCTGCACTCCAGAACTTATTTTGGCATGAGTCATTGAGCAATGCAATTAAGAACGAGATATCTGTTGGACATGTGGTAATAGCCAAAAAGGGAAAATTTTCTTTTAAATTTCTAGTAATAACAAAGAAGGGGAATGGTCAAGAAGCCTCTCCTTTTCCCTCACTTAGCAATTTATCTACACAGCCCTATACTTCATTATGCAGATCAATGGCAGAAACAATATATTACCTCTAGGACTATGACTTTAAATTGTTTTATTACAATAATAGTATGGGGTTATACGGAAAATGTTCTGCTACTCATGATATTAACATCATTCTACGTTACTAAATAAACTGCAAATCCTAGCATTTTCTTATTTTTGCTTTATTCACACATAGCCAACTCTGTACTTACTTTTACCACCGAGCTCATGTCCATTAAGAGTTCGATCCAAAGTTACGGCTGCAAATAAGATTTTGGCCGTTCGTGGCTGGAATGGTCTTTTACTATCTGTATAGAAAGGCATCTAAGAAATCTGGCCGGCCTGAAACAAAGTCGAGAAAGAAAAATAAAAATAAATAATAAAACTGTAAAAAAAAAAGAAATAGACCTTAATTCAATTTCTCTCTATTTTTTTTCTATTTAAAATTATCAATTTCTTGAAAACAATGATTAAAACAGCTGTAAAAACCTTTACCTCTGTGTGAATTAATTCTCTTCTGCTTATGCGGATAGATGCGATCAGATCCTTACAGAGTAAAGGGACAATCAACATTCAGGTACTAAACATAAGAGCTTTGTTTCTATCCGTGCTCATCTCATAATAGTTTAATTTTTCTCTCTCGCTAACTATACGACACAAAAGTTAGATTCAAAAGTAGAGAGCATTTTTTTTTAAGGCAAATTAGCTTCCTAGATGTCGACAGATGGCGATCCTTTCGACGAAATTATTTTTGTTATGTTTGTTACCACAATAATTATTCTAAACTATTCTAGCACCCGGACTTATAGTTCTTTAATTCGATCATTTTAGTTTCGTTCTCTGTTTTTGTGATTTTTATGTTATCGTTAGGTGCATTTTCCGCGTTTTCTGAGAAACAAAGGAAGCGAAAAAAGTGAAACAAATTTTTTTTCATAGCACTTCATATAGTTTTTCAGAATCAAATTTCTCCTTACCGATAACGGTACATTTTCGACCAGACTGATGTTGAGAATTTAGGAGATTGATCGACATAGAAGAGTCCAAATTCTTCGACAAACACAAATAGTATTATTACCCTTTGAACAATAAACAAGAGTGTATGTTTTGTAATGGTATTTTACAATAGAGATGCGAATCTTACCGAAAGTCAAACATATTCCTTGTAAGTTGTTCAAACGTAAATTTGAAAGTCAAATGACATCTGAGAAAAAAGCACGAAGCAGTCATTCTTAAAATGATAAGCAGTTATTTTCACAGAGTAACGGACATAATCTTTAAAAAAAAAGAAAAAAGAAAAGAAGTTTACTACTCTTCGACTTTGTCGAGGCTTCTTAAAAGCTTTTTTAAAAAATCTATGTCCCGATAAGAAAATGAAAAACAACAGGGGAAAAGGAAAAGGAAAATATATGCTGAATATATATTCTTTTTACGTGATATAAATAATCTTTTTTTTCTGTAAGTTCTCCAACGATGTGCCGTGTAACAATTATTGCAATAGAGTGATAAAAGCGCAATTTCTCCTTCTATCTTCAATATACAGTGTTCTCCCTCATTTGAAGTATGACAGGTGAAATAAATTTTTAAACCGGTAAAGCAATCCTTTTTACATGTTGAATTTTCAAGAATTCCAAGCAATTTTAAACGGTTATAAGAGGTAATACAGGCGGTAAATGTTACCGGTTACTGCCTGAAAAGGAGAACACTGAATATATGTGGATACTTAAGCAGTTGCTTTTGAGACGAATGAGACCAGTTAGATCACAAAATTGCAAACCTAACATTTCTCTGGCTTTTCTTCATCAAAAAATTAAAAAAGCTTTTAAATAGTTTTTTCACGACTTTCGCATCATGAATTATACAAAAGATAACTAACATATTTATACAGAGATCGAAACATCTGTCGTTTAAAGAGCGATAGCCGTTCTCTTACCCAAAAGAAACGAATAATGACGGTTTTCGAATTACAGATAAATTTTAAAACAATGAAGAACCTAGTTATTCTATTACGAACACTTTCTATCTAAAGGCAGCGAGCCTTCCCTTTTCATTTCAAGATAACTGTATGTACACAATCAGTACAGATGTCGATCCTGTTGATGAATATGCTACGTGCTTTATCGCAATATAGTTTCTAATATCTCTTAAGTATTTATCTACTGCAAAATCAACTTCATTCCTTTCAGTTTTTAACCATAGTATCTTTGATTTATGCACTACATTAATTCATTGAAATCCCATTTCCCTCCAACAACATCGTTATATTATCCAGAATAATGGTGTTAAGAATTTTTAAAAAGCGGTCAACTCGCTCAAATGACAAATTCAAATGACATCAGAGCACAAACAAGAAGCAGGCAGCTTGTAAAATTATCAGCTGAGTGACAGATAAAAGGATAACTATTCACAGCGCGAGGATTTCAATTTATTTCCTCCAAAGCTGTAAAGTGTGTCATCAATATTCTTGCTGAAGAGGTTGGAGAACACCACACGGTAAAAGAGAGGAAGTTTCTGTTTAGGAAGGAAAATTAACACAAATTTGTACGTTCTTTCTTCTTTACTTCAAAAATGCATGAACACAATATTTACTTTGCGCAACGGCGGGGAAGTTTTTTTCGGCGTTTCAAATGGAATTAAAAATCACCTTTTTATTTCTTGTTAAGAGGATGAAAAGCATCAAATATAGTATGGAATTTTGTTATCGGTCGCCATGAATTAGCAATAAGTTTACCAACGATTCATCTCGTAACTGAATTCTAACTAAGCTCAGTGATCACATTGGAATTCCCATTTCTTATTTGAATGCGTTGTTAAGTGGTCTGTTAGCGAGAATTGAAAGAATGATCCATTTTGGGTGCATGTTTATGGCCTGCGTTATTTAAACCTGAAAATATCAACTTATCGAGATGCTTTGAATGGCCTCTTTTCCGAGATAATTTGGTTAAGGAAGGAAAAGAAGAATGATTACCCGCTTTACAAAGATTTCGCACATGTATTTGAGGTTATTTATAAAAAAGACAAGAATCGTGATGAGAAAACAAAGCTAAGAGGAACTAGCTTTTGTCACCTGTCTTTGATCAAAACAATGATTTTTATTCCAAATTTTTATTTAAAAAATGGACGACTCTATGAAGATGAAGTTAATATAAAAATTGCGTTTTTATTAGGTGAATACAAGCATTTAAATTATTTCACAGATGGTTTCCTAAGATACATATATTACTCCACACGTTAAAACGATGAAAAAAATCCCATTCACAAAGCTCTTTTAATTATTTTTGCTTTTTATTCCGCGTTCCTATTTTGCATTCTTAGTCTAGCGAACGATTTTACTATTTGTTTATTACTCTCTTTTGTTGCTTTTTACTGACCATAGACAATGACTTTTTTCTTCTTTACCATAAAATATTGTCTGTCTTGATGTAAGCTTATAGTGAATATTGAGGTGATTCTAAGATAAGTCAACATACCATTTCCGGTATTAGAATATTTAAACTGGCGTGTGATGAGGATGAAGAGAAAAGTCAACGCGCTGAGTCAATCGACGACAGCGTACCTCAAATTAAGAATGAAACCGACAGAATTTTCCACTAGTCCAGGGTAAATAATCCTGATATTTTTTCACAAAGAATGGAAAACCCAAGGCTAAATCACCGGCTTCGACGGATACGGATTGCTGTAGGGCTTATGGAGCAAATTAGCTAACACTCTTTATAACTGAAAAGTTCACAACTGATGGCCACTAAATGGATGGATATTTAAATTCAAAATCGGAAAGAAAAGTTAAGCATTTTATTTTTACTTCTTCAGCATACCACATTGTGATGGCATCTTCAATGGCAAAGTGGAGTTTCATCCTTGTTTTCTGTAAGCGCCTTAGTTATTTACAACCGTTATCTAAAAATTTTAAGCTTTTTAAATTTTTTTCTTATTAAGAGGGAGGGGAGGCCCCATGGGTAGGGTGGGCGCCACTGGGAAGGGAACAGAGGTAATGAGTGGGATATTCGTCGAAGGAGGGCATTGAAGAGTTAGAGGATGAACAAAGATGGCATCTGGTGAAAGATGAGCAAGAGATCTTTATCGCTTGAATATGAGTGTATCATGCAACTTAAACTATGCATGCGAAATGTGTTATTGAGCTTGTTACTTCACAGAACGTCTGCGCTTATTTTTTTTAATTTTTTTTATTTAGTTTTTGTTTGTTTTGTTTCTGTGACTTAGATCATTTATTTTAGGATAACCTCTGCGGAGTAATATTTGTATTTTTTAAAATTCCATTTAAGTCAAAGCCTTGAAGTTTTGAAATCGTCATTCGTTTTGTGGGTCTTTTGTCCCAGTTTGAGCCGAGGTCGATTTGTAGGTACTGCCTCAATCTCTCTTGCGTGGTGGATAAAAACAAGTGGTGTATTTTTTTACATAAGATTTTTACAATGGTCCAAAATCTAATAAATGGCACTTGCAAGACAGTGATCGGCTCTTGTGCAAGCCACTGTTTTTTGTACTACCACATTCTTTCTTTTTCTTAGTCTTTACTTACCATTTATAATTTATTTATAATAACTATCAATTGTTTTTGGTGCAACCAGACTAATTGACTTGTTACAGTTATTGCAGGTTTGTTGGAGTATGATAAACAAGCACAAGGATGGGAACGAATCCAGGAGTTTGATGGAAAAAAAATTCTCTCAGTTGCGCAGGGACATTATGTGGAACTAATCTTTACAATACGCAGCAAGTTTCCACGACCATGTCTATGGGGTTACAATCTTGAAATTCGTGATGGCAGTGATCAGTCAACCAATCTTCTTGGCAAATTCTGTGGAGATTGCAAAACTGGAATAGTGCGATCCAGTGGACGATACATGTGGTTAAAATTTGTTGGGAAAGAACTCTATAACTTCAATGTAAACTATACCGGCAGATCCATCAACGAAACAGGTAAGAAGTTTCCTTCAATAAATCAATCTCTTTCTCTCTATCCCTCTCTGTCCTTCCCTCTCTCCCTCCCTCTCCCTCCCTCTCCCTCCCTATCCCTCCCTCTCCCTCCCTCTCCCTCCCTCTCCCTCCCTCTCCCTCCCTCTCCATAAATATATATAAATATAAATGAATGTGGGGGTAGAGTCTACCTTGGCATAAAGTGCTCAATGCTGTGGTAGCAGAACTAAGTATACATAAGTTAAATAATTAAAGAGGACGCATTGATTCTCTGTGACTCTGAGTTTTGCGCCTAAGCGCTCATCAGACGGAACTTTATTCAATGAAGAACATACTTCCTTATATACAAATCAGATAAGTGGCTAATTAATTCCCTGGTGTGATGATCTAATCTACGTGTGAAATAAAGATTCTATAGAGCTATTGTTGGCGGCTTGTGAAATTTGCTAAGTAAAACTTATTCTCGTGGCGGCATTTAGAATTGAGTTCTGTTCTTTTGTTTAATAAAGACGGCTTAAATATATATATATATATATATATATATATTTATAATAAAGTTCGGATATAACGCGCGCTGTCATTGGTTGAAAGAGCGTGCTCTATGAGAGTATAGAGCATAGAGCTGAGCTAATGCTGTCACGCCATCTGCCATATTGTAGCATGTTCGACCTTTTCCGGGACTTCTTTTTAGCTTTTTTCCGATAATTGAAGGTGAAATTTCGGAACAAGCGAGCCGGCAAGTAGCAACAGAAGAACCAAACAAACGTTTGTAAACATACCAGGCGCCGTGATTTACGTTATTAAAACGTGAGCAGATACGAAAATCCTCAAGGGAAAAACAAAATAGACATTCCGAGTTTAAAGATTTTCACGCTCAGTTAGATTGCAAGCTTACGTACGGTAATAAAAATCAAACACAGCTAACACTCGTATAGTATATAAAGTTCAGTGTTCAAAAACAAAACAGAAAAAAACCGAAATGATGAAAAATATAACCAAACTGGCATAATTGTTAAAATTCATACTAATCATGACGGTGTCTGAGCGAATATGATCATGCTGAAGTTCATCGCGGCTCGCTCATCATGGCGATCGCCAGTCATCACAATAAAGCAAGTCCAGAAACTACATCGGCCGCCCTTCGAGTGAAAAAATAAGAGCTTGCTCTGTTATCCTTTCTGATACGTTGAGTGGAAAGTCACATCAGTCACTGCAGCTGAGTTTTGCGGCGCTGTCATCCCGCGCGATCTTCATGTTCTGGTAAATTCGGCTGTCGTTCATTCAACAAGCACTCTTCTTGAACAGTTTGTTTTCTACCTTGTCATGTGAAAAACCTCACGTGTTTTTAAGAGCAATAATTCGGCTGAAGTTGACTGATCATTTCACTTCAAGATTCTGTATTAGAGACTTAAAAACTTCAAGCAAAAGTGAGTGTTAAATTCGACTTGCCGAACTATTTTAGTTTGTAAACTATCGTAGAATGTGAACTTTGATGGTTTTTGAACTTTGATGGTTTGACACTTGAAACAGGGATTCTGATTGGCTTATTGTAGCGAGCTTTATGAGAGTATAGAGCATGCTGACGACACTGTTGTTCGCTTTGGAAATAAAGTTTGTTTTGAAAATTGAATGTAATGCTTGGGTAATTTAACGGATTCTTTATTATAAAACAAATAGAGAAGCCTTGACTGTGCTCTGTTCTGTTATAAAGCACTTAGGAAGCGGCTAGAGCACTCAAGAAGTGAGAAGAAACACTCGACTACGTCTCGTGTTTCTCCCTACACTTCTTTCGTGCTCTAGCCGCTTCCTGCGTGCTTTATAACAGAACAGAGCACAGTCAAGGCTTCTCTATTTGTTAAATAAAGTATTTTAAAACTTACAATGTTTTTTTGCATATATATATATATATATATATATATATATATATAAACATTGCAAGTTTGAAAATGCTTTAGATATATATATATCTTCTTTTCTAATGTATACATAAATACATACATACGTCTCTCTGTCTGCCTGTCTGTCTGCCTGCCTGCCTGTCTGCTTCTCTGCCTGCATGCCTGTCTGCCTATCTGCCTGTCTGCAGGTCTATCCCTCCAGCTGTTCGTCTTTCTGTCTGCCTGTCTGTCTGCCTGTCTGCCTGTGTGTCTGCCTGCCTACCTGTCTGTCTGCTTATCTCTCTGTCAGTGTGTCTGCCTGCCTGTGTGTCTCTCTGCCTGTCTGCCTGTGTTCATCTGTCTCCCTGTCTGTTTGCCTGCCTGTCTAGTTGTCTGTCTCCCTGTCTGCCTCTATGTCTGTCTATCTGTCTGTTTCTCTGTCTCTCTGTCTGTCTGCCTGTCTGCCTGTAATTTTCCCTGCCTGCCTGACTGTCTATCTGTTTGTCTGTCTGCCTGTTGATCTGTCTCCCTCCCTGCATGCCTCTCTGTCTGCCTTTCTCTGGGTCTGTGTGTCTGTCTGTGTGCGGTTATGTCTGTCTGTCTGTCTGTCTGTCTGTTTACTGCCTACCTGTCTTTCTGTGTACCTATCTGCCTGTCTCTCTGCTTGTCTGTCTATCTGTCTGTCTGTCTGTATGCCTCCTCCCTGTGTGCCTGTTTGTTTCCCTGCCTCTGTAGCTGTCGGTCTGCCTGTCTGCCTGCCTGCCTCTATTTCTGTCTATCTGTCTGTTTCTCTGTCTGTCTGCCTGTCTGTATGTCTCTCTCCCTGTGTTTTTCCCTGCCTGCCTCTCTGCCCGCCTGTCTGCCTGTTGGTCTCTCTACCTCCCTGCATCCTCTCTGTCTGCCTGTTTGTCTGTCTGTCTGCCTTTCTGTGTGTCTGTGTAACTGTCTGTGAGTGGTTATGTGTGTCTGTCTGTGAGTGGTTATGTGTATCTGTCTGTCTGTCTACTGTCTACCTGTCTTTATCTATACCTGCCTGCCTGTCTCTCTCTCCCTGCCTGTTTGTCTGTCTACCTGTCTGGTCGTCTGTCTGTATGTATGCCTGTCTGTCTTTCTGTTAGTCTACCTACCTGTAAGTCGGTCTGTCTGTCTGTCTGGCTGCCTGGCTATTATTCAGTCTGCCTGGCTGTCTGTCAGTGCACCTGCCCATCTGTCTGTTTGCCTACCTCTCTCTCTGTCCACCTGTCTGTCTTTCTGTTTGTCTCCCTGCCTGCCTGTCTTGCCGCTTGTATTTCTATCTGTCTGTCTGCCTGTCTGGCTGCCTACCTGCCTGCCTCCCTCCCTAACTGTCTCTCCTACCTGTCTGTCTTCTTGCCTGCCTGCCAGACTGCCTACCTCTCTGGCCGCCTGTCTGTGTCTCTGCCTATCTGTCTCTCTCCCTTTCTGCCTGCCTGTCTCTCTGTCTATCTCTCTGTTTGTCTGCCTGTCTGTCTGGCTGCCTGTCGATTGGTCTGTCTGGCTGCCTGTCTATGTTTCTGCCTGTCTGCCTGCCTACCTGTATGTCTCTCCCTCTCTGCCTGCCTGTCTGTCTGGTTCCTAATCTGTCTGCCTGTCTGTCCCTCTGCCTGTCTTCCTGTCTCTCTCTCTGTCTGCCTGTCTGACTGTTCACCTGCCTGTCTAGCTGCCTGTCTGCCTGTCTGCCTGCCTGCCTGCCTGTCTGCTTGTCTGCCTGTCTGCCTGTCTGTCTGTCTGCCCGTGTGTTTGTCTGTATGTCTGTCTCTCTGTTTGTTGGTTCGTCTACCTGTCTGTCTGCCTGCCTGGCTGTTAGTCAGTCTGCCTGCCCATCTGTCAGTGTGCCTGCCCATCTGTCTGTTGACTGTCTGTCTTTCTGTTTCTCTCCCATCCTGCCTGTCAGTCTCTTTTCCTACCTCTCTGTCTGTCAGCCTATCTGTCTTTCTGTTTACCTCCCTGCCTGCCTGTCACTCTGTTTACATGCCTGTTAATCGGTCTGCCTCCCTGCCTTCCTCCCTAACTGTCCCTCCGTCTGCCTGCCTGTCTTCTTGCCTGCCTGCCTGCCTGCCTGTCTAGCCGCCTGTCTGAGTCTCTGTCTACCTGTCTGTGTGTCTCGCTATTTGTCTGTCTCCCTTTCAGCCTGCCTGCCTGTTTGTCTACCTGTCTGTCTGTCTGTCTGTCTGTCTACCTGTCTACCTGTCTACCTGTCTGTCTGTCTGTCTGCCTGTCTGCCTGTCTGCCTGTCTGCCTGTCTGCCTGTCTGCCTGTCTGCCTGTCTGCCTGTCTGCCTGTCTGCTCCTCTGTCAGGCTGTCTGTCTGCCTCTCTGTCTGGCAGTCTGTATGGCTGCCTGTCTGTCTCTCCGTTCGTCTGTCTGCTTGCTGCCTGTCTGCTTGTCTGTCTGTCTGCATGTCTGGCTGCTTGTCTGTGTTTCTGTCTGTCTGTGTTTAGTTCTGTGTATCTCTCTGTCTACTGCCTGCCTGTCTTTCTGTGTACTTGCCTGCCTCTCCGCTTCGCGGCCCTTACTGGTTGTCTGTCTGCTTGTCTGTCTGTCTGCATGTCCGGCTGCTTGTCTGCGTTTCTCTCTGTCTGTGTTTAGTTCTGTGTATCTCTCTGCCTACTGCCTGCCTGTCTTTTTGTGTACTTTCCTGCCTCTCTGCTTCGCGGCCCTCACTGGCTGTCTGTCTGCCTGTCTGTGTGTGCCTGTCTGTCTGCCTGTCTGTGTGTGCCTGTCTGTCTGCCTGTCTGTGTGTGCCTGTCTGTCTGCCTGTCTGTGTGTGCCTACCTGGCTGTCTAGCTGTCTGCCTGCCTGCCTGTCTCTGTGTCTGTCTGTATGTATATATGTCTGTATTCTTGCCTGCTTTTCTGTGTGTCCATCTCTCTCTGTCTGTCTGTTTGTCGGTCTGTCTTCCTGCCTACATGCTTCTCTGTCTACCTGTCTGTCTGTCTCTCTGTGTTTCTGTGTGTCTCTCTGTCTCTTTGTGTCTCTGGCTGTTGGTCTAGCGCCTGCTTCTCTTTGTCTGTCTGCTTACCTGTCTGGCTGCCTGTCTCTCTGTCTGTCTGTCTGCCTGTCTCTCTGTCTGTCTGTCTGCCTGTCTGTCTGTATGTCTGTTGTTCTGTTTGTCTGCTTGCCTGTCTGTCTGCCTATCTCTCTGCCTCCCTGCCTCCCTGCCTGACAGTCTGTCTTACTGCCTGTCAGCTGATGTGTCTTGCTGCCTGTCAGTTGGTGTGTCTAGCTGCCTGTCTGCCTCTCTGTCTTGCCTGATGCCTGTCTGTTTGTCGTTGCATCTGTATGTCTGACTGCCTGCCTGTCTGTCTGTATATCTGGCTGCCTCTCCGTCTGTCTGCCTGTGTTTCTGTTTGTCTGCCTGCTAGTTCATCTGTCTGTCTGACTGCCTGCCTGACTCTCCTTCTGCCTGTCTGTCTACCTGTCTGTCTCTCTGTGTGCCTGCCTGTTGGACTGTGTGCCTGCCTGTCTACCTGTTGGTCTGCCTGTTGCTCACCTGCCTGCCTGCCTGTGTGTCTGTGTGTCTGTCCGTCTCTCTGTTTGCCTGTATTTTTGCCTGCCTGCCAGTCTGTCTGTCTATCTATCTCTCTGTCTGTCTCTCTGTTGGTCTCTCTGTCTGCCTGCATGCCTTTTTGTCTCCTCTTTCTATCTGCCTTTCTGTGTGTCTGTGTCTGTCTGTGTTTAGTTCTGTGTCTGTCTGCTGCCTGCTGCCTGCCTGTCTTTCTGTGTACCCTCCTGGTTGTCTATCTGGCTACCTTTCTGAGAATCTGCCTGTGTGTTCCTATCTGACTGTCTGCCTGCCTGTCTAACTGTCTGTCTTTTTGCCTGTCTGTCTCTCCGTCTGCCTGTCTGTCTGTCTGTCTGTCTCTCTCTGCCTGCCTCTCTGACTGTCTGCCTGCCTGTCTAACTGTCTGTCTGCCTGCCTGCTTGTCTGTCTGTCTGTCTGTCTGTGTGTCTGCGTGTCTGTATGTCTATCTGTCTGTCTGTCTGCCTATATTCTTGCTTACCTGCATATCTGCCTCTCTCTCCGCCTGCTTGTCTGACTGTCTACCTGCCTGCCTAGCTGTCCATCTGCCTGTTTGTGTGTGTGTGTCTATCTATCTGTTTGTCTGTATGTCTGTTTGCCTTTATGTTTGTCTGCCTGCCTGTCTGTCTGTCGTTTGGTCTTTCTACCTGTCTGCATGCCTGCATGCCTTTCTCTCTGCCTGTCTGTCTGCCGGTCTTTCTGTCTGTCTGTCTGTGTTTGGTTCTGTGTATCTGTCTGTCTGCCTACTGCCCTCCTGTCTGTTGACTATTACTCAGGCATTATACGAGAGAGTAGTAATAATCCCCGAACTCTTTTCAATACGGTAAATAAGCTCCTACATAAGTGCGTGCCAGCAGAGTATCCTTCAGGGTGTGTGTCTGATGGTGATCTTGCTAACAAGTCCATTGACTTCTTTAGTGAGAAGATTACAGTTCTGCGAAACTCACTTGACTCCACATCTGATATTGTTGTGGAGTCCGATGGCATTGTCCATCAGTGTGCCTTGTCATGTTTTAAGTCTGTCACATCGTCTGATGTCTCGGAATTACTTAGTAAGATGACCATCAAATCCTGTCCTCTTGATCCCGTCCCTGCTTCTGTTTTGAAGCAGTGCACATCAGGTCTTTTGCCTGTTATGACTCAAATTGTAAATCAGTCTTTATGTCTAGCTGTTTTTCCAGACTGTTTTAAGCTTGCATTGTTGAATCCTCTTCTCAAAAAGCCCACACTTGATGTTGAAGTTTTTTCGAATTTTCGTCCTATCTCAAATTTGACGTTCATGTCTAAACTCACTGAGAAGGTGGTGGCATCTCTGTTGATTAATCACATTTCTAGTAATGGACTTGATGAAATACTACAATCTGCATATAGACAATTTCGTAGTACCGAAACAGCTTTAGTTAAAGTTTTTAATGATATTATCCAAGACGTTGATAGGAATAGGACTGTTATCTTACTTTTATTAGATCTATCAGCCGCTTTCGATACGGTCGATCACACTATACTGATTGAGAGATAAACCGCTTCGGTCTTTGCGATCTAGCTCTGGCCTGGTTTAAATAATACCTGAGCGACAGAACTCATTTTGTGAGTATTCGTGGTGCGCGGTCTGTCACGTGTTCGCTGTCGTGCGGAGTACCACAGGGCTCCGTGCTTGGACCGATTTTATACCTGCTCTATACCTCCCCATTGGGGGATATTGTCGGACAATACAACATGGGCTATCATTTCTATGCTGATGATACTCAGTTGTATCTGTCTTTCAATTCTCTCAGTGGGGATGATCAAGCTTATTCTGTCTCTCAGGTTGAATCTTGTGTTAGAGATATCGACCGTTGGATGTCTTGTAACAAACTTAAGTTGAATAGGGACAAGACGGAACTGCTCGTTATCAGTTCAAAATATCGGCCACGCCCATCTTTAGATAGTATCCTGATTGGTGATCATCGTGTAGAGCGGTCTGACAAAGCTAGGAACATAGGAGTTGTTTTTTATGAGACCTTGTCACTGGATAAGCATGTGAGTTCCGTTTGTAAATCTGCTTTATTTCATCTTCGGAATATCGCTAAGATTAGAATGTATCTGACTTCTGAGAGCACAAAGACCCTTGTCCATGCTTACGTTACTTGTCGACTGGACAATTGTAACTCGTTGCTCCTCGGGTCACCGGACTATATTATTCAGAAGCTCCAGCGCGTTCAAAACTGCGCCGCACGCCTTGTAGCTGGGCAACCTAGGGCTGCGCACATTCGCCCCGTCCTTAAGGAGCTACACTGGTTACCTGTGGAGCAGCGAATTACCTTTAAAGTATTACTGTTAACTTTTAAAGCTCTCAATAATCTGGCGCCTCCGTATTTAAGTCAACTTATAGTCCCATATAACCCTACAAGAAATCTTAGGTCTGCTGGTAAACATTTATTAGAAGTACCGAATGTGCGCCTGAAGAGCTATGGGGACAGGGCCTTTTCGGTCGCTGCCCCAAAGCAATGGAATGATATTCCCTTAGACATTAAATTAAGTGGATCAGTTGATGTTTTTCTTGTCTGTCCATCTTTATGTCTGTCTGTCTGCCTGTCTTTCTCCTTGTCTGCCTGCCTGTCTGACTGTCTGCCTGACTGTCTAGCTGTTTCTCTGCGTGCCTGCCTTTATGTCTGTTGGTATGTCTATCTGTCTGTCTGTATTCTTGCCCGCCTGCCTGTGTGGGTTTGATTCTGTGTATGTGTCTGTCTGGTTGTCTGCCTGCTTGTATTTCTTCCTCTCTTTCTCTGTGACTTTCTGTCTGCTTTTCTGTGTGCCTGTGTGTGTTTTTCTATCTGTCTGTCTGTCTGTCTGCTGCCTGCCTGTATCTCTGTCTGCCTGCCTTTCTCTGTCTCTGCCTGCCTGTCTGCCTTCCTGTCTGTCTCGGTGTCTGTCTTCGGATTCCGTCCTCCAATGCTTTACCACTGAGCCACAGAGACTTTACGGTGAGCGAGGTCCATAACGAAGTTCATTTGACACGCGTCCTGCATACTGCTAGGATTAGGACTGTCGATAGCGTCATGTTTGAAGGTCGAGTTAATGATATGGTAGACCTTCGCAGGTGTCCTTCCCAAAAACCATTTTTAACGCGCCATTTGAAGCACAACCACATTAAACTATTTATTAATAGAAAGATTATAAAATACACTATTCGGCAAAAATTATTTCGTTTTAGCTCGATCTGATCGTAGACCGAAATGGGCGCAACAATTCTAATTCTCCGCGGCGAATTTTTTTACTTCTTTTGCTGAAAGCCACGCTCTTCTGGGTACTTTCACCAAGGGACTCTTTTCCTTTTAACCTTTCTCCACGTCCCGTACTGTTTCTAAGGTTCTCTAAATACATGCACCATAATCATTCCCACAATTACTTTCCTTTTTTTTTTTTTGAAATCTGATATAGTCAATCCTACGATGGACCAAGCTCCAAAGACGCAGTATGTATTTTTAAACAGAACCTCTAAACTGTGGTGCCCAGTGAAGGGTGCGCCGGCTGCATACATTGTATGGAGAAAAAAAGGTGTCGCTGTTCAAAATAGTACCAGCATAACATTTCAGCTTAAAGTAACTTCGGGAAACAACGTGAATTACAGCTGTGGAGTAAGAAGAGATGGAGAGGTATTAAGAAGGAGCATCAGCCTCAGAATTGAAGGTAAGGTTTTATTGTTTTGTTAAAGTATATCAGTACTTTACATAATTGTTCTGTCTAAACCTAAACTTTATTATTTGCTCAAAAATATAACCACCCAAAAAAACGGAAAAGTTAGTTTGGTGGTTGAATCTCATTTAACCTTTTAAAAGTAATATTTCTATATCCCTTTATTTAAGTTGTATGCTGCTTTTAGGTTTGAATGTTAATTATTGGTATGATATTATCCGATGAAGGAGACGGCTTAAATGATGAGAACCAAAGGAAATTCTCACATTTATACGCTTAAACTTATTTCTATTCCAAGTGAAGTTACTATGCCACAGTTTGTCGAGTTCGGCGCTTGCATACAGTGTACCTGAAGTTCGTGTTGTCGATCCGGTTTTCACCTTTGATTCATAATATGTTAATTTACATCGTAACTCTGAAGTGTTCGTCTAATCTTAGTAACTGTGATTTTACAGTAATGTTCTATCAAAATGAAATATCCTTCGTTGCCAAAACAACTGACTTAACTCTTTCAAATTTAAAGCCTTTGTTGAAGAATTTAAATTCAATCATTTTTTTCCTCATTTTAGAGTGCCCAGACCCTTGCGAATGTGACGTCTTCCACCAAACTATTGTTAGTGTGAATTGCAGTGGAAAAAGCGTTGATTCAATTCCATGGCAATTTCCGCTTGCCATGTCAAAATTGTGAGTGTAATTAAACGGTTATAAACACCAAGAAAAGATTGACCCAAAGGACTGCTTCTCCACCAAAAGCCCTATTCTTAGAGGAATCCCTCTGATGCTATCGTAGATCTACCTCCCCCTTTAGGGCATTTTTCTCGAAGGAATTACTTTTATGTTATTGCAAGACTCAAATTAGGATAACCTTAGGGCAATGTATAATGTACAACGATGGGTAGTCGAGTCGTGGAAATTCTTAATGTGTACGATGACCTGCACAGGATTTTTTATATCCTACTAGGATATACAAGAAGGGTGTTATCTTCAAGTGATTAAACAGAGATTAGCTCAAGAAAAAGGCTTATATGTGGGATTTAGTCACTTCACTTGATCCTCTCTTAAAACAAGTTACGCACATGTCCTAAACCGTGCGAATTTAACACTCAACGTGTAGTATAATAACAGAGTGGGAAATGAGGGATTTGCTTTATCAGGTTGACCAAAGAGTGAATTAGTTTTGAAGCCACGATAACGAAGAATCTAAACTCAACTTAAGTTTAAACTCTCAGTTTGCAACAAAAGGTTGCAGCACACCTAGCTGAAAACGTTCTATTATAGGTCACTGAAAAAAAGTATAAAACATAAACTTATCAGCCCAGTTTAGTTTGTCTGCCGACGTTACGACGAATTTAGTTTGCATTGCCCTACTTTTTTCACATTTGCAAGCGTAATAATTGATCAGAAATCCATGTAGCTTTCTTGATATCTGGGATACAAAACATTATTTATATGAAGAATACAGATAAGTAACAAATTCTTCTTTCAGCGAGATTTCAAATATAAAACAACTACTTGATACTAAAGGAAGTAAAAGAACGCCAATCAAAAAAGCACTGAATGAGCCAATTTCTAGTGCTGTTTTTCACATTGCAAAGCTCAGTGGCCCACTGGTGTGGGTGTTTGACTCCAGATTGACAGGTCCGGGTTTAAGCCCTGGCCAGATCATTGTGTTGTGTTCGGGGACAGACATACTCTCCAGCTAGGGGTTAAAAACAGATACAGCGAGATTACGAAAGCTATTGATGAAGTTCCCGGCGATGGACTATCTTTCCACTCAAGTGGAGCATCATTACTTTGAGTAAACTTACTCTTCGGAAAGTGGCAAAAGATCTAGCGGTGCTGGGTAACCCATGATTCAAGATACGATATAAGTTATTTATTAACTACTTTCTTTATGTATTTCCTTATAGTTTTGACAATGAAGATATTAAACGTTGAGTTGTCATTCTCATCGTAACGGTCGTATTCAGCATGTACTTTACACGTCTCAAACGATATCTTGATAGGCACTTAAGGAACAACAAGTTGAGGGACTTGCCCCAAGGCATCTTCAATAATTATACTCAGCTGGAATTCCTGTAAGCCAAGACTATTTTTTTATCGATCTAAAAGTTAACAACAAAATCCGTATTAGACACGTTTGTAATGATTCTTGATAGGAATGTGAGTAACAGTGAATTAAAGGACTTCTCTACTTATAATCCGTCGTTGTAAGGCAGAGTTTTTCTAGCTCCCAACAATCATGACTAACTCCCCCCAACCTTTACATGAACACTTTAAATGTACCCGAATTCATTACCTCAGTCACTGTGTCAGTGACAATGACTGACGTATGATCTTGCAGCCTGATCGTCCGGATGAGGGTAATCCTGCGAAGGACTGTTGTTGACTGACAAATTCAATCGACCACTATGATGACCTCCGTCGGGCTTATCGAAACGTTGAGAATTGGGTCCGAACACACAATCCTCCGCAGAACCACTGTAACCCAGACAATAACAACTAACAGATAAAATCCACTTCATTTGGGGAGTCTTCCCGCAACAAATTGCCAAATCCCCCCCTCCCTTCTTTTTTAATGTCAATGGACATTTACCTAATACCCCCTCCTTCAGGCGCTGAGTTTACATAGAGCTCCCCAATCCAAGAATTAAGGTACAGTCTCCAAAATAAAACACTCAACTTGAAAATGGAACATGCTCACTTGAAGTTCTGGTTAAGCAATAATAGGTTTTATTCATGGCTGATAGAAAAGAAAGGATTAAATAAATTTGTTTGAACCCCCATATCAAAGCACGAAAGAAAATACAGCATCACCGGATATACCATTTAATTTAAGGTAATTATCGAATACATCGTAATGAACACCACCCTCTATCACTTCTTGACAGGGAAATGAGCAAGAACTCGTTGAAGGAATTACCATCAGGCATATTCAGTAACAATAACAAGCTGTTCACCCTGTAAGTTGGGATTCTATCTTCTTTTTGTAAAGAATGCCTAAGATCCATCTCACATTAGGCAAGATAGATATCATATCAAAGCATGCAAGGAAATACAGCACTACCGGATACATCCTTCGATTTAACGTAATTGTGGAATACATCGTAATGTACACTATTCTCTATCACTTCTTGGCAGGGAAATGAACAACAATCGGTTGAAGGAATTATCACCGGGCATATTCAGTAACAATACCAAGCTGTCCATCCTGTAAGTTAGGACCCTTTCTCCTTTTTGTAAAGAATGACTAAGATATATCTCGCACTGGTTATAAAAGATATCGTATCAAAGCATGCAAGGAAATACAGCATTACCAGATATATCCTTTAATTTAATATAATAGTTGCATATATCGTAATAAACACCACTTCTTGGCAGGAATATCAGCAACAACCAGTTGAAGAAATTACCATCAGGAATATTCAGCAACAATAACAAGCTGTTCGCCCTGTAAGTTAGGACCCTTTCTTTTTTTTTTTATAAAGAATGACTAAGATCTATCTCGCACTGGGCAAAGTAGATATAATATCAAAGCATGCAGGGAAATACAGCATTACCAGATACACCCTTTAATTTAATGTAATAGTTGAATATATCGTAATGAACACCACTTCTTGGCAGGGATATCAGCAACAACCAGATGAAGGAATTACCATCAGGAATATTCAGTAACAATACTAAGCTTTCTTTCCTGTAAGTTAGGACCCTTTCTTCTTTTTGTAAATAATTAGTAAGGTCTATCTCGCACTGGTCATAAGATATATCATATCAAAGCATGCAAGGAAATACAGCATTACCAGATACACCCTTTAATTTAATGTAATAGTTGACTATAACGTAATAAACACCACTTCTTGGCAGGGTAATAAGCAACAACCCGTTGAAGGAGTTACCATCAGGCATATTCAGTAACAATACCAAGCTGCTCGCTCTGTAAGTTGGCACTTTTTCTTCTTTTTGACCCATAAGACCCATCTCGCACTGGGTAAGATAGATATCATATAAAAGTATATAGGGGAATACAGCATCACCGGACACACCCTTTAATTCAACGTAATCGTCGAATTCATCGTAATGAATATCACCCTCTGTCACTTCTTGACAGGAATATGAGCAACAACCAGTTAGAGAAATTACCATCAGGAATATTCAGTAACAATAACAAGCTGTCCTTCCTGTAAGTTGAGACTCTTTCTTCTTTTTGTAAATAATTTCTAAGATCCATCTCGCACTGGGCAAGGTAAATATCATATCAAAGCATGCAAAGAAATACAGCATTAACAGATACACCCTTTAATTTAATGTAATTGTTGAATATATCGTAATTAACACCACTTCTTGGCAGTGTAATGAGCAACAACCAGTTGAAGGAATTACCATCAGGCATATTCAACAAGAAAACCAAGCTGTTCGCCCTGTAAGTTGGGACTCTTTCTTCTTTTTGTAAAGAATGCCTGAAATCCATCTCGCACAGGGAAAGATACTAGCAGATCAGAGCATGCTGAATTTTTCTATGATAAACATTCATAGTTTTGATCAGACAGTGATCAATGAAAAGTGAAATCAGAGATTAAACGAACCAATCAAAGTGCTTACATGGAAACTTTTGCTTCAGAGTGTAGAACCTGGGTTGTCTTCTGTGACATGACTCAGCTGTGGCAAACAATGAAGGAAAAAATTTTTGAGCGTAAAAAATTAATTGACAGAACTTTGTTTACGAAGACCATGTCGTTAATACCACTTTGAATTTATTTTGGTATGTTGTTACGAAACAACCAATTGGAGAGATTGCTAGCTGGTATTTCAATAACAACATTCAGCTAACTTACTTGTAAGATTGCTGCCTTATTTTAGTAAAAAAGCGTTCAATCCATCCCACCTCGGCAAGAATATCATCAGAACTGAGCACCTATTTACAGCGGTTTTAAAATTTTCGTCAGTCCCTCACTAGTTTCCTTGAATAGCCACCTTCTTAGTTACTACACTACTAAATTTTGTATGTAAAAAGTTTTCCATTATAAGTTTGTTTGTACAAAAACTGGCCGTCTGGTTGAAAAGGAAGCCCAGTAAAACAAAGAAAAGCTTCTATAAAATATCATCCGGTGAATCAACATTGGAAACCGTCGATCTCTAAAACTTCTTTGGAATTCATCTTACAAGCAGTAAGGATATAGTTTTTAATTTCTTGGTGATCTTTTAACCCAATAAAATCCGATTAATCTTTAATAATTAACATATAGAAACCGGTTCGAGCACTTCTCAGCCTTATTCCCTTTAGAGTGTCGAGGTGGGAGGTGCAACTCTTTGTGTCGTTCAATCGTCCTTGACTTCGATGGATGAAGGAAAAATAGGGCTTGATATTATTTATTCGAGCCTCTCAATAAGGCTCTCTAAGAGTCCTATTCACTGTGCATTTGGTCCAGAAGATGTGATCATCACTTTTAAATGCAGGTTGCAAGTTTCAATTATATGATAAAAATGACAATCTGTATAAAACAAGGTAAACGTTACTTATGTTAGAATACTAATTAGGCGAAGCTGTCGAGACGTATACCCACCAGTCACATTTTCTTCATTTTCAATATATCTGCTTGTAATCAAGTGTAGATACCGGTCGCGAGTTTCAATTTCTCAATCAAATAAAACCCGAAAAGGACTTTGTGATATATCATGAAGGAAAATCATCCAATGCAGTGTATGAACCTTGACTTGCATAAAATTATGCATGGTTTGTTGTTATTCCTCCCAAATTGTAGGAGGGTCTTGTAATGGTAGGACTGTGGTGTGAGATATCGTGGCCTTGTAGAACCATGTTTTTTTGAGCTGATAATCAAATATGGATTACCCTCGATTAACACTCGAAGCTGGAGATCTATCGAGTAGTGTCTTCCATCACATATATCGCGTCAGAAGCCCTCAGTAAACACTCTTGTTTACCCTTGCAACGAACACGATTTTCGAGCGCTAAAGAGCGAGACTGGCATGCAAGAATGTGGATCTGGACTCATAACAAGAGATGCCTTCGAAGAGATCAAAGACGAGGTTAAAAAAAAGCACCAGTACTCAAGTACTTCAGAAAGGGTGACCCAACAGAGGGCCGAGAAGATGCGTCCAAGAAGAGACTTGACTTTACACTGATGCAGCATGGTGAAACTTTGACACTCCCGTTGGCAGAGAGGAAGGACTCTAACATCGAGAAGTAATTTTGTTCCCGGTCTTTGGCATAGAGCATAACCACCAATACGTGTTCGTTAAGAAAGTCATCCTGCGGACTGATCCAAAAGCCCTGGTCTTTATAATGTAGAAGCCTCAAACATCAGCACCTAAGAAGCTGAAGCGCCTCGTGACCACTTCAGCAGTATGACTATGAGATAAGCTACAAGCCTCGGAAAGGTATGCTGCTGGCCAGCTTTCTATCAAGAGCTTGCATGAAGGACTGTGAGCTTACCCCTGCAGAACAAGTGGTCGATCGCATTCATACCAACCAATTCCTTTCCATTCCAGATCACCAACTCAGTGAAACCCAGAGAGAGGGAGAGAGAGAACTTTGTTACCCAACTCTACAGAGGCTAAAAACAATCTTGGATGGCTTTCCTGATAAAAAAGATGATCTCCTAGCAGCCATCCATCCGAGCGACTCCACTCCACTCCACACGAGCCTCAAGTACCTCCGTTAGCAGACGTTACAATATGACCTAACATGAGACAAAGCCACAGCGGCAAAACAAAGAGCTGGCCAGTCACTTTCTGTAACACACAAGCTCCGAGAAGTGGAGGCCAGACCACTAGATTTGGACGGTTGTCAAAGCCATCAATTTACTTACAGGACCATGCTTAAGTAAAATCGAATGGCTGACTGTAGACAACCGTCCTCACCCGTCTACCACTTGAGAGTTCATAGCCATAGAGTACATATCAGTGAATATAAGGCATGCAAATTTTGCTTCATAAAGCCTAATCAGGAGACTAATATGCCGGTTCTCTTTCCATCTCTTTTGAAGTCGGAAGCAAATTGTTATAAGCATCATTTTGATCTAAAATCATGACTATACCTAGCACTATAAACCTGAACATAGCGCTCTAGTTCGCACTTGCCCAATTTAACACGCTGTTTATAATTTTTGCTATAACTATTGAGACGTTTTGTGTTATTATTTTAAGTTTTCCCACTCTTGTCCTTTAACGGTAACTATCTACAGATCTTCAATAGGTTAAGGTTGACAAGGCCACTCGAAATCAATGGGAAAACTACTTTAAAGGAATGCTAACTCAGCTTTTACATGCTTAAAGGAACGGTTACAAAATCATAAAAACAGAGGTAAACATTGTAAGTACGTTCGTGGCTAAGAATTAGAGACAATTATGAACTTATTACTGGCGGTAGAGAGATCCTGTCATTGAGCAGAAAGAGGGAGATCCAATCGCTATGGCTTTTGGTGCTCTAATCATCTAACCTCTGATCACGAATTTACATGTGACGTCCATAGCAAAGCAGTGCTCGTTCGCCGATGATGCAGGTGGAACAGGCTCTACTACAGAGATGAAGAGATAGTAAGACATGCTGAGTACCCTGGGTCCAGATTTTGGCTACTTCTCAAACAGCAAGAAGCGCTGTATTATCGCAAAGCCAAACAAGAAAGAAAGTGTGAAAGAAGTGTTTACCTCCTAAGAACCAGGATCTACTAGAACCACTGGAGAATGCAATATATCTACTACTTATTGTTGCATAGCGGAACGCAGTTGCAATTAGCCAGATTGAACGGGAGTTCCGTAATGCTGTCAAACTACAATATGACTGGCCATTCGATGATATTCCCTCCACATGTTCACGCGTGTATGCAGGGAAGTCTTTATGTTAGAACACGACATAATGAGCTGAGAGACCTGAACCCTGAACTCTTAAGTGCGGTATGTAACGATGTTGAAGGCGAACCCGACCCTAAAGACATCAGCAGACACAGCTGAACAGAGGAGCTAAAAAGGCACGAAAGTGGTCATTATTGCAATGGATTCTGTGAACACCAACGATCGGCATTCTCTGATGTCAGGGTTTTCCAACCAAATACCATGTAGTTATTTTGTGACTCTGGGCTCTTACATGATAGTATGCATAAGAATGAGAAGAAGCGACAGTACTCAATGACAGTTCTCGACATTGAACACGGAACATTTACACCCCTAATATTTACCACAACCGTCGGAATGGGCTAAGAATGCTTGACTTCAGATAACACAGTCGTCTCGCGAAAATGATAGTTTTAACGAAGGGAGACAATTGCAAAGTAGGGCAAAAACATCTTTATTCCTAGTAAAATGCGCCTTCATCTGCTCGAGGGGCTCACGACTAACGCGAAGGGTGTCTTGCAATGGGAAGAATGATGATTTTGACGTTCAGACAACGGAGAGAAGGAATTCGACTCTGAAATTTAGATTTCATCAGCTTTTGATCGATCTTTTCAGTGTCGTTATTTTAAACATGGATTAAATTTCCAGCCACATATTGTTTTATTTCATTAATTTTTTTTTAATTAGTATTAAACCATAGTACATACCTGCTGGATATATATAGCTTGGAGAGACCTTTTTTTAGCGTTTGTAAAAGACAATACTCCTACAAAACGTAGAAAAGGTCTTTGCCCTGTTCCTTGGCTGTCAAGTGCAATTCTCGACCGGATCAAGAAAAAGGAGTCTGTACGTAGAAGCTCAAGTCCCATCCATCCGTCAAGCTGAGGGAGAGGTTTCTTAGCTTACAGGCTCATATCAACCGTATGCTCAAGAAAAGTAGAGAAAAATTTTTTGAGACTGTGAACATTGACTTCAAATCCAATTCTGGACGTCTGTGGTCAGTTCTTAAGATAAACTCCAAGACACATAGCATGCCAGAGCTGGTCTCCTTGGAAACAGACAATGCAAGATCAACTGCTGACACCCCTAGAGATATATGAGGAATGTTTAATAAATACTTCATATCGGCTTTTGTAGAAAATGCAAATACAAACTCAACCCTGCTCACAGAGGACTCTACGTCAAACTCCGTCATTTTGGACATTTCTCTGCCTGTTCAAGAAGTTCAATCAATTCAATCAGCCGCTCCCATCATCGTTCTGTCTTTAACCATGTTGTTCAATAGATCTCTAGGGTCATATTCCAAGTGAGTGGAAGCTGGCAAACATAGTACCTGTCCACAAAAAGAATGAAAAGGCATACTTCGAAAAATGCCGCCTTATCTCTTTACACGGTATCGTTTCCAAAGTTATGGAACGTTGTGTTCTTAACAATATCAAGGGAAAACTATCCGAGTTTATATCTGCCAGGCAACATGGATTCCAGAGTGGTAAATTATGTATAACCAACTTGCTCGAATCGCTGGACACCATCGGCTCACTTTGGGATAGGGGAAGCCAGATAGACTCTGTTAACACGACCTTTTATTGCACATGCTCCAAGAAGCGGCTTTCGGTGGAAACTTACTAAGATGGTTTAGTTCCTACCTCATAGGCCGACGGTAACGAGTCACCATACTTGGTGCATTCTCACGTGACCTACCAGTCACTTCCGGGGTTCCGCAAGGGTCCATTTGGGGACCAGCCTTATTCCTTATTTATGTGAACAGTCTCCCAAGTGGTGTAAGAAACAGCGAGGTAATGATGTTCGCCGAAAATACAAAAACCTATAAAGAAATAAAGTCCAGGGACGATTGTGCCTCTCTCCAGGAGGACCTTGATAGCCTTTCTGCATGGTCTGCTGACTCCAGACTTTCTTTAAACGTAACCAAATACAAGGTCCAAACCATTAAAAGGAAACGACGTCCAATCTCCGCAAGCTACCAGATTACTGGCTGCGTCATTAAGTCTACAGCGTCAGAGCGTGATCTTTGTGTGTCTGTATCCGGTGACCTGACCTGGAACAACCAAGTTCACGAACAAGCTGCCCGTGCAAACAAGCTCTTGGGATACATCCAAAGGAATACTAAACTCACCATAAATACACCTGTGAGGCGCACTCTATACGTCGGCCTGGTGCGACCCCATATTAATTATGGCCCCCCGCCCCCAGTGTGGGCTCCACAATCCATTGAACTAATTTCCAAAGATCCATCCAAAGACGTGCCAATTCCCTAAGCATTACTTTCAATTTTCAAAACAAAGTTTATTTCTAAAGCGAACAAAAGTGTCGTCAGCACGCTACAATAGGCCAATCAGAATCCCTGTTAGAATGGTTCAAATAATCTGATTGGTTTTACAAGTCTACAGCTGTCAAAAATGCCAAACCATCAAAGTTCAAAAACCATCAAAGTTCACATTCTGCAATAGTTTACAAACTAAAATAGTTCGGCAGGTCGAATTTAACATTTTCGCCTGAAGGTTTTAAGTTTCTAATAAAGAATCTTAAAGTGAAATGTTCAGTGAACTTCAGCCGAATTGTGGCTCATAAAAACACGCGAGTTTCCTCACATGACAAGGTAGAAAACAAAATGTTCAAAACGAATGTTTTTTGAATGAACGAAAGCCGAATTCACCGGAACATGAAGATCGCTCGGGATGACAGCGCTGCAAAACTCGGCTTCAGTGACTGATGTGACTTTCCACATAACGCATCGGAAAGGATATCAGTGCAAGCCATTATTTTTTCACTCGAAGGGCGGCCGATGTAGTTTCTGAGGCTTGCTTTACTGCGATGACTGGAGATCGCTATGATGAGCGAGCCACGATGGACTTTAGCATGATCATATTCGCTCTGACACCGTCATGATTACTATGAGTTTTAACAGTTATGCCAGTTTGATTATATTTTGGTCATCATTTCTGTTTTGTTTTGTTTTGTTTTTGAACACTGAACTTTTTATACTATACGAGAGTTAGCTGTGTTTGATTTTTATTACCGCACGTAAGCTTGCAATCTAACTGAGCGTGAAAATCTATTGTCTAGTTTGTTTTCCTTCGAGGATTTTCGTGTCTGCTCACGTTTTTATAACGTAAATTACGGCGCCTGGTACGTTTAAAAACCTTTGTACAATAGTACAATTTGGCAGATGGCGTGACAGCTTTAGCTCAGCTCTATGCTCTATACTCTCATGGAGCACGCTCTTTCAACCAATGACAGTGCGCGTTATAGCCGTAAAAAAGTATTTAATTGAAGAAATCATAGATAAATGTTCTGATCGACATTCACGAAGAGCGAGATTTTGAAATGGATTTGATTGTTTCTTACTCAAAACATCTCTAGCTCCTTAAATGTATTGATGATAATGATGATGCATTTAGATTGATAAAGCAGCTGAACACTTGTTACACACACCAACTGTCGTCATTTTCTGACAGCAGTTTGGACAACAACCAATTGGAGGAGTTGCCAAAAGACATATTCAATAAAAATTTTGAGCGATTTTAATCCTACTGACTTTTAAAAGTAAGACAAGAGGACATAAATAGATACTTTTAGAGATAGTTGGTGGGATTTAAGGCATTACAATAATTATACTTTGTTGCTTAAGTCCCAGATTTGTATTATTGTTTGATACGTCAGTCTTAATAGACCCTTGAGCCCTCAATATAAATAGCGAAGCATGTAATTCATCTCACCTACAGAGAAAATATAGTTTTTAGTTACTCGACGATTATTTATCCTGATTTTTCCTTGAAAATTTGGATATAGTTATCCATTTAAGCAATTCTCTGCCTAATTCCATTTGGAACGTCGAGGTAAGAAAAACAAAGAAGGGTTGAAGAGGAGAGATCTGGCCACTAGAGGTCTTTATTTTTTTGCAACCCGAAGAAAAGGGCGCTTCGTTGTGTCGTTCAATCGTGCTTGATTTTTGAATCTGCAGGCAAGGATGAGTTTGTTAGTTACGCCGAAGATAAAAACTGAAAAGACCATCGATGAAACAATATCACAAGGTTTCTAGCCAATACGTGACAAATTAAAGCAACGTTCGGTCACATTTTAAGTACGCAGGTTACTAATTTATCTCAGCATCATAAATGCGTCAAAACGGTATCTCAATGTGAATGGTTTTTTAAGACTGTAAAGGACAAAAGTACTCACCGGTGAAACCTGTACTACTTAGCGTATGAATTAAAGCCCATTAAAATTCCTTATTTTCGATTAATGTACAAGAAAGGAGCAGGCACAACAAGAAAATTCAGGCAGGCACGATATCATCTAATCGAGTCTCCCAAGAGGGCTCTATCAGAGGCCTTTCCTCTGTGCATTTTATCCAGAGGATGTCATCATTGCTTTTGAATGCGCGTTGCAAGTTTCAATTCTACGATAAAACGACACTTTATATAAAACAAAGTAAACGCTATTTATGTTAGAAAAATTATTAAGCGAAGCTGTCAAGTGGTATACCC
This sequence comes from Pocillopora verrucosa, assembly GCF_036669915.1. Taxonomy (NCBI): domain Eukaryota; kingdom Metazoa; phylum Cnidaria; class Anthozoa; order Scleractinia; family Pocilloporidae; genus Pocillopora; species Pocillopora verrucosa. Next base: position 4,179,047 of record NC_089316.1, on the reverse strand, counting down.
ACCGATTACATTTTCTTAATTTACATTATAACTGTTTGTAATCAGGTGTGGACACTGGTTGCAAGTTACATTTTCTAATTCGAAGAAAATCTGAAAAAGGTATTTGTAATATACTATCACGGTAAAACATCCAATGCAGAATATGAACCTAAACTTGGTTAAAATTAGGCCTCATGAGTTGTTTCCCCTCCAAATTGTAAGAGGGTTTTGTAATGGTAGGAGTGTGTTGCTAGATATCGTTACCTAGTAGAACCATGTGCTTTAGAGCAGGTAGGCCATCAAACCGGTTTAAAGACCAAACCGGTGGGCCATCAAACGTTGAAAAATATGACGTCCTGAGCAGATAGCAGCAGCAGCGCATCAGTTCCCAGCCAAAAACAGCGTAGGAAATCTTCACATCTTTGTGCCAGTTCTTCCGAGGCTAGATCTTTGCAGAGATTTAGAAAACAACTGCAAAAATTGACTTCAAACATGGAATTTACCCTCCATTTACCCCCGAAGCTGGAAGACTATCGAACAGCGACGTTAATCACATGTTTCGGGTCAGAAGCCCTCGATATCCTGGTTTAACCGGTAAACCAGGATATCGAGGGCCTCTGCTTTGCCTCCAGAGAGGATAAAAATCCTAGTTTCTTAACGGATGTGTTATTAAGCCTCATTCAGAATATGAAAGAGCTCGAGATATGTTCTTTTGTATTGTTTGTCCATAACGATAAAAAGTAACCTAAAAACAAAAGAACTCACAAATCAGTCCCGCTTGAGCCAAGGGTCAGGAGTCAAAATTCATCAAGAGGTCCACGTTGACACGGCCACTAGAAATCAAAGGGGAAACTACTCGAAAGGGATGCTAAATCAGCTTATATGTACGCGTGGTGGTGCTCAAAGGACCGATTACAAAAAGCGAAAAAAAGATAACAGAACAGCAAACGCTAGAAGTACGTCCGTGGCCAAGACGTGGAGACAATAATTAACTTATCACTGGCGGCAAAGATATCCTGTCACTAATCAGAAGGGACCACACAGGGAAATCTGGCCGCTATGGCTCTTTTTGTTCCTAGCGTCCAGCCTATGATCACGTGTCTGCAAGTAGAGGCTGCAGCAAAGCGGTGCCAGTTCTCAAATGATGATGGTGGAACAGGTTACACTACAGAAATGAGATAGTAGGGCATGCGGAGTACCCTGAGTCCAGATTTTGGCTTCTTCCCAAACGAAAAAAAGTGATGGATTATCGCAAAGCCGGACTAGACAGGCAGTGTGAAGGAAGTATTTATAGAAAAGGACGTTAACATAACAGTATAGAATGGAAGGCACAACGGGGCACGGGGATAAGTTCACGAGAGGTGTCTGATTGGGTCAGTGAAGTAGGTTAATTGGCAACATTCGCTTAGACAAGGCCACAGGAATGTTATGCCGTACTACCTTCGGCTTAAAACGTCGGTGTACTTACTTTCTGGCATCACTGCTCCAGTACCGGGATCTATTAGAGCCTAGCGAATGTAATATTTCTGGGACTTATTACTGGGATAACGAAACGCAAGTGTAGTCGGCTAGAGACGTACATCCAGCGCTCTGGATTCCAAATCCAAGCCGGGACTACGCTTCATCAGTCGAGGTGACAACGCACCTCGTTAAGCATCTCAAAAATCTTATACACATTAGCCACCAGACGAGTCTCTTGGTAAGTCGGCACACAACGTAATCAGTTGCGAAAGACCAGGAAAACTCAGAGACAGTGCAGAGAGGATTAGGGTAAGGGCACCACCAAAGATTAAGCTAATGCTTGACCAGGCAGCTGAAAAAGGGTCATCTGTGTGGCTGACAGCACTTTCGAGAAATGGGCGTCAACTTGATTAAAGAGGAGTTCCGTAATGCTGTCGAGCTATAATATGACCGGCCAGTTGATGATATTCCCTCCACGTGTCCACGTGTCCACGTGTCCACGTGTGTATGCGGGCAAGTCTGTACGTTAGACAACGCCATGATTTGTAAAGGAGGTAGATTTTTCATACAACAACATAATGAGCTGAGAGTTCTCGATACTAAACACGAAACATTAACATCCCTAGTATTTACCACAACCGGCAGAATGAGTGACTTCGATAACAATAAAATACGATTGCGCTCGAAAGTGGTATCATCGTTGTTATTATGAATACCATTGTTATCATAACCATTGTTATCATTGCTGTGGTTGCATCATCTATTTGAGACTTTGATTTTAAATTTTCTTTCTTTTTTTATCAAAATGGGCCTTTGCTAGTTATCCTTAACACTCAGAATCTTCACCAGCTTCCAGTCATTGAAATGCGATCATTTTACGTTTTGATTTCAGAAGGCAAGAAAAGGTAAAATGCAACGTGCCGGAAAGTAAAAGAGTCAAAGAACATTCTATGTGCACCGACATCAAATAATCAACTATAAGAGTTTACTGCTCTACACTTATGAGATGTCGGTGGATAAAGAACCAAGTTTCAATGAAACAATCGAGCAAAATACCAAAAAAATGCTTTAGAACAAAGTGGAAGTACTCGGTTTTGAGTCCAGAAAAGTTCTTTACAAGAGCAAATGTTCTTTATAGAGCAGTTTCATTCGTCCCCAAAAATTATTAACCGTTCGAGTAAGATCCTCTGTAAGCTAAAGTTCTGTGTTTGCGATAATGGTACTCATGCTGGAGACAACTGCAGTTTCGGTTGTTCTTTATCGGCCTTAATGATAAATTGATACTCCTGTGAAACTTTATCAGCATCAGAGCTCAGGAGCTTATTTTCAAAGATGGCTGTAGTTCTAACGTTTTTAAATTACACACTATTTGCGACTTTTTTTTTCTGCAGTGACCATGGGTAATTAGCCTTTTCCTAAGCAGTTACATACACTAACTGTCTTCTTTTGCTGATAGGTACTTGCACAATAACCAGTTGGAGGACTTGCCGAAAGACATTTTCAATAACAATATCAACCTTAAAGAACTGTAAGTAAAAAAAAGTAAAGAGTTTTTACAATAGTTTTACTCCAGGCCCACTGAATTTGTAAAAGAAGGAAAGGGGACATAAACAGATAATTTGAGGGACAGTTGTGACATTTAAAGTATCACAAAAATTAGACTTTGTCGCAAAAGTTAAAATTATGGGCATATTTTAGGTACGCAGGCTATTAATTTATCATAGCAGCCGAGTCGCACCTCATTGCGTGAAACATTTTTCTCCATGTGACCGGTTTTGGTCAAAAGTACTGTGGTACATAGCATACGACGTAACGCACATGAAAGGTGCTTATTTCCGGTGGGTGGACCTAGAGGGACAACAAGACAACTCAGGCACGAAATCATTTATTCGTGTCTCTCAATTAAGGCTCTCTTGGAGTCCTACTCACTGTGCATTTAATCCAAAGTATGTGGTTATCGCTTTTGGATATGGGTTGCAAGGTTGAATTGTACGATGAAACGACAATATATATTAAACAAGGTAAAATTTATTTATGTTAGAATGCTTATTATGCGACGCTGTCGAGTGGCATACCCACAAGTCACTTTTTCCTTATTTACAATTAAACTATTAAGTTTGTAATAAAGAGTGGATATCAGTTGCTAGTTACAATTTCTCAATTAAAGAAAATCCGAAAAGGGTTTTTGTCATACATTATCACGTAAAAACATCCAATGCAGAGTAAGAACCTCAACTTGCTTAAAATTATGCCTGTTATGTTGTTTTCCCACCAAAATTGTGAGAAGTTGATGCGGACTCGCACGAAACTTACCAGAAGTTGAAGTCCGAGAGGAATTGCAGTTGTTACCATACCCAGAGGGATTACTTGTGAACGCGTTGCGCCTAACTAAATCAATTCTTTACCGCACCGCCACTGGGCATCAAGTTTTGAACATAAGGTGGGGTCCAAGGGAGGGCACGTTATGCCACTGTGTATGATTAAAAGTGGAATTCCAGTCGAACTGTAACTTTCGGTTAGTCTCGCTCAACTTTTTTATTCCACCTTGTCATCCACGAGGGATCAGTCGCCATGAACAGGCCCATATTTAAGCGACGATTTTATCCAGTACTTTATCAACGAAAGTGTCTTCTTTTCAATCATATTGGCATAATTTGTTCATGGGCATCATTACAATAGAGTATTAGTTATGCGACGTTGAAGAGCTGCTGTACCACTGCATGGTATGCCAACCAGTCACTCGTATTTTCATTTACTTCAAAGCTGTTTCTCGTCAGGATTAAAGGCCGGTTAAAATTTTTTGATTAAGCTAAACCTGAAAGGATTTTAATGTTGATTTGCTGGGCTAAATATTAAACTGAGATGACGAGTAAAATTCAAATTGTGCCACAATGGTTCCGTCCAGCCAAAAAGCTTTTACGTTAAACGCAACTAAAACTATGGTCAAGTTAAAGATGAGTGATCATCACAGTAATGAACACTTTTAAAGCAGTTGTGGAAATGAAGCCTTAAAATAGTTTAATTGGCCGCGTTGTTCAAAGCTGGGTTAAGATAACCCGGGGTTAGTGTAAAATCTGGTTTCAGATCTGAAAGCTTTGAAAGAAAATCCAGTCTAATTCTCTTTGTCCAAAATTTGATTATTGCATGCTCCAAAAAGAAAAATGAAAATTATCCCTAAAAGGCATTTGAACAAAGAAATAAAGAAACCCGGAGTTAAATTTGATCCTGGGCTAGCGCTAATTGACCTTCGAACAACAAGGCCCAGGCCTTCACGGAGTTCAGCCCATGACCTCCGCGACTCCGGTACAGTACCCTATCAACTAGGTTGACAGGCCCAATTGGAGCTAGAAGCTTGGTTCTGTACCTCTGCCACTTATATAGAGTATTTTTGAGCGTGTAAATTGGGGTTCAATGAGTAAAGTCCCGCCGTATTTTTAATTTCACTATTGACTTGTTCCCATTTATCTGGAGGCTTTTTCTCCGTTTTCTAATTATTTTGCCTAAAATGATTTAAATTTGCGAAAGGTGGCAGGCAGGAATATTTCATATTTAATGCATGATATAGGTAGACTCAAACGAGCTAGAAATAATTTTTTCCGGAGAATTTGTTTGTTATATATCCTCAGATACAACACCGAAAAAAATTTAGAACACAACATAAAATTTACTTCAACACAATTCTTTATTCCATTGTGGACGACTCTCTGTAATAATATTCCTCCCCCATCCATCCCTTGAGAAATCAAAATCACAGGGAGTATATATATCACTAGCTATAAAGAATAAAAGTTTTGCTTAATAGAGTCCGACCAAAAGACTTACATGCCGGGTTTTTTTTGATTTTCAACCATTCTACAAGCTACATTAAACAGAAAAAAATACTTCATATCAGACTTTGATTGGCGAAATAAGTTTAAACATGGCGTTATCATTGGTGTTGGTACAAGTGGAGAAACTGTGTATGTAAAGTTTAAAAATAAAAGAAAAAATACTATTCAGACAATTTGTGTCTTGGTATTTCTTAAACTCCCCCTCCCTGCAATCAATTTCGTCTTTATTATAATGAGGACTGCTCTAGATGACAGCGTGCAATGTTAGGTCTCTATATGTAAAACCGGAAAGAAGACATCAGTTCTAAGGCAATATGACTTTGTTAGCAAATTATAACTCTAAAATATACGTCATTTTCGAGCATACACGGTGCCCGCACCATGTTGATAAGCAAAACGTAATTAAAACCCCTTTCTATTACTTTTGGTAGGCGGTTGCAGAACAACCAGTTGAAGAAATTACCACCAAGCATTTTCAGTGACAACACCAAACTGAAATGGCTGTAAGTTTGGAACGCGTTAAATCCATCGCGCATTGATAAAAATACTAACAGCTACGAGCAGCGATGTCTTTGCTCCAAATGAAATCAGCTACGAAGTAGGAGTGTTTTAATTTTGTATACATGGAATTTTTTCCCGTGCAAGTACAATGGAGTAGTGGTGTCGGTCAGATGCACCCTTTGACTCCACTCTCCTACCCCCTGTGCTACATTCCTCTCCTCACTTCCGCTGAACACTACATGCCATTCCCATTTATATATCTTCAAATTTTGCTCTCTAAAAATTATCAAAGAAAAATTGTGAAGTGTATTGCGAAGTTAGTGTGTTTTGAAGTTAGTGTTTTCAACAAGAATTTCCTTCCTAATCGTAGTTTATTATACTGTATAATCTCTGTCAAAGACTGCACTCCCAAGTTTCGCCTTTTAAAAGTTTTCCCATGATAAGCTTCTTTGGTCAAAGAGTGACATAGCTCGTCGAAAATAAAATCCAGTAAACCAGAGAAAGAAATTTATACAACGAAGGAACATCACGCAGCGTCGATCTCCATGCAACAAATCGAAACAGAGTAAGGTCAAAAATCACTGGGGCACTCCTTAATTTACCTATTCCATTATCTTTGTGATATGAAAGCCAAAAGTCTGCTAGTGACATTTATAGTGTTTCACTTGCACAGGGAGGGGCGTCCAAATGTTATCAAGTATCTAGTTAGTTTATTACGATATAGACATTCGTTCATATTTCAAAGGGTTTTTGTGATATTCTATCACGGAAAAACATCCAATGCAAAATATGCGCCTTGATGTGCATAAAATTATGCATGTTATGTTGTTTTCCCTCCCAAATTGTAAGAGAGTCTTGTAATGGAAGGAATTATGCTGCGAGATATTGTGACCCAATAGAACCATGTGCTTTGGAACTGATAGGCCATCAAACCTGTTCAAAGTGGCGTTTACCCTGTCTTTTCTGATATTCCGGGAAGCTAACACTACATGAAGGCATGGCAAATTCTCAGCAAGACTTATGGCAGCTTTTAACCTGTGTTTTTGTCGAATTGAAGCTGAATCTGAACCGAGACACGGCGACAGAACCTTGAAAAATATAACGTCCCAGGCAGATAGCAGTAACAGCGCACCTGTTTCAAGCCTCAAACACCGCAGCAAATCTTTACTTCTAATGTTCCAGTTCTTCCGAGGCTAGGTCACCGTAAAGATCGCATGTATCGGAACAGAAGCCCTAAACATTCACTCTGGTTTAGCCTTTGTCTCCAAGGAAAAGAAAGATTGAATCGATAAAGTCTTAGAGATGTGAAATAATTACTGCGTAGGTAAGAAGAACACAATATTCTAGCGCTGGACAAATTTTAAACATCATGGGGCAAGACTGTTGAGGAGCAAAATTCATCAAGCTGAAAAAGGAGAAGTTCGAATTAAAAGAAAACAAGTGCCATTCATTGGACATGAGATGACCTACAATGGATTGGAGACAGATTAAAGGCGATTGGATGCAACAGTCAAGATGGAGCGACCAACAGATGTATCAGCAATGCAAACATTCATAGGGCTAGTGGGGTATCTTTCTAATTTCTTTAAAACCTTTCAGAAATGTGAGAGCCACTACGCCGCCTGACACGCAAGAATGCTGAGTGGATCTGGACTCGTGAGCACAAGGATGTCATCGAAAAGATTAAAGGACAACATAGGGAGATCTGATCGTTATGGCTCTTTGTGCTCTTTGTATCCAGCCTCTATTTACGAGTCTACAGGTGACGTCCACCGCAAAGCAGTGCTCGTTCGCCGATGATGCAAGTGCTACAGGCTCTACTACAGAAATGAAGAGTTAGTGATGCATGCTGAGTACCCTAAGTCAAGATTTTGGCTACTTTCCAAACACCAAGAAGAGTTGGTTGATCGCAAAGTCGCATAAGAAGAAAGAAATTGTGAAAGAAATATTTAAGGAAACGGCGATAAGCTTCCGGGAGTATGAGGATAAAACCATCAGTCAAAAGACGGGAAAATGCTGTAGAACAAAGTGGTAGCACTCAGTTTTGAGTCCAGAAATGTTCTTTAAGTTTTTATAGAGCTGTCTCATACTTCCCGAAAGATCATTAAACTTTTAAGTAAGATCCTCTGTAAGCTAAGGTTCTGTGTTTGTGATAATGGTACTCATGCTGGAGACAACTAAAACTGTAGCTGCGGTCGTTCTTCATCGATGATGGTGATTCATGTGCAACTTTAACAGCTTTAGAGCTCAGAAGACTCTTTTCAAAGATGGTTGTGGTTCCACTGTGGTAAAATGACGCACTATTTGCGGCTTTTTTATTCTGCTGTGACCATGGGAAATTAGCCTTTTCCTAAGCAGTCCTACCACAAATTAGTCAACATTGGTAAAAAGGGAATCAAACAAGTTTATTGCCTGGGGTTAGGGTTAGGAAAAATTATAGATTGATATTGATACAGACATCCAAAGTATTGATGATAATGATGATGCGTTTAGATTGATGATGCAGCTGCACTCATCACATTTTCTTCATTTACATTTTAACCGTTTGTAATCAGGTGTGGATATCGCTCACAAGTTTCAATTTCTCAATTAAATTCTCACCACACCACACCACAACCTTTCATGGGCTTTCCTCACTTGACAATCACGTGAATGAAGATTGTAAACCATAATTACATAGAAAAAGGTTTGTAAGAGTCTCAGTAAGAGTATTGTTTCAGCTAGTGAAAACGCTTCAACAATTTGACAAATAACGACGTTTACATGTAGACGCTTTCACTTATAATGCCTTGATTTGTTTTCTTGTGTTAGAGGTCTGAACAATAACAATCTTAGGGATTTACCTCCCGGAGTTTGAAGCTTTAAACAAACTACTTTAAAAAGAAAAGGAATTTTATATCTAGACTTTACTCAGCAAAATATGTTTGAACATGGCGTTATCATTTTTGCTGATATAAGCGAAGACACTGTGTATGTAAACCTAAACGAAACTATCCAGATATTTTGTGTCTTGGTATCTTACCCTGCCCTCCCTGCAATCGATGCCGCCTGGCTTATAATGAGGAATACTCTAAATGGGTGTGTAATATCAAGCCTTATGTATTACAAAATGGGTAACGGGAGGAGGGAGAAAAGGCTTATGTAAAGTGTTTAGTTTTTTTTTCAGTGGTTACCGAAAAAAAAAAAAGAAGTCTCAATTAGTTTTGCGCCAGATTATAATTCCTAATGCTACCCCAGGTCTCTTTATGCAAAACTGAAAAGGGGAATCGGTTCCTGAACATGTGACGTTGCTGGCAGATCAAAACATTAATGTTTTGGAACATACATAGTTCTTGCACTATGTCGACAAGAACAGTGCAATCAACACCCTTTTCTGTTACTTTTGGTAGGTGGTTGAACAACAACCAGTTGAAGAAACTACCATCAGGCATTCTCAGTAACAACACCCAGCTAATAGTGCTGTAAGTTTGGAGTCAGTTTCATTTACGTGTAAGAAACGCGTCAAATTTATCGCGCACTGGTGAAAAGGCCAACAGCTACGAGCAGCGATGTCTTTGCTACAAATGAAATCAGTTGAATGTTCTATTTTCGTGAACATGGAATTTATATCCTCGGCAAGTACAATGGGATAGGGGCGTAGGTCAAATCCACTCATGGACTCCAGCCTCCTACCCCTGTGTTACATCCCTGTCCCCACTTCTGCTGAACACTACGTGCCATTCTCATTTACAGATCTTTAAATCCTACTTCATATACAAATTATCAAATGCAAAGAAAACTTATGAAGTGTATTCCGAAGTTAGTATGTTCTGAAGTTAGTGCTCTAAACTAGAATTTACTTTCCATTGGTAGTTTTATTTTTTATTGCATAATCACCTTGTCTAAGAGTCCTATTCACTGTGCATTTGATCCAGAGGATGTGATCACCGTTTTGAATGCAGGTCTGCAATAAAACGACAATCTACATAAAACAAGGTCAACCTCACTTATGCTAATCATCCAATGCAGAGTAAGAACATTGACATGCTTAAAATTATGCATGTCATGTTATTTTCCCTCCCCAATTTTAACAGGGTCTAGTAATGATAGCACTGTGGTGCAAGATATCGGGACCTAGTAGAACCATGTGCTTTCGAGCTGGTAGGCCATCAAATCAGTTCAAAGTTCTGTTTACCCTGTCTTTTCTGATAATTCGAGCCGCTAACGCTATATGGTGTCATGGGAAATTGTCAGCAAGACATACAGCAGCTTTTGAATTTAAGCTGACTTTGGACCAAGACACAGCGACAGAACCTAGACACGTCGCAAGCTGACAGCAGCAGTAGCAGCGCATCAGTTCCAAGCCTCAAACACGGCAGCAAATCTTCATTTCAAATGTTCCAGTACTTCCGAGGCCTCGTCTTCATGGAGATCTAGAACAAAATTGGGAGCGGGATTTAGTTTTGTGCCAGATTATAATTCGTTATGCTACCCCAGGCATTTTCAGTAACAACACCCAGCTTATAATGCTGTATGTTTGGAGTCAGTCTCATTTATGTGTAGCAAACGCGTAAAATTTATTGCGCATTGGTAAAAAGACCAACAGCGATGAGCAGCGATGTCTTAGCTCCGAATGAAATCAACTACGAAGTAAAAACGTTCTTTTTGCGTAAAGATAGAATTTATCTCCCCTGCAAGTACAATGGGGTCCGAGTGTGGGTCAAATGCACTCATGGACTTCGCCCTGCTACCCCTGTGTTACATCCCTCTCCTTACTTCTGCTGAATACTTTATGGCATTCCCATTTGTGTCTCTATAAATTTTGCTCGGTAAACAAATTATCAAAGACAAATTGTGCGTTAAAATTGTACAGGAAGGGGCGTCAAAATGTTATGAAGCGTTAAGTTCGTTCATTACTATTTATTAATTCGTTCATATTTGGCATGGAGTCACTATGGGAATCGGAAGTCCGAAGTCCGAAGGTTTCAGCCATCGCGATGAGTTTCCAAGTTGAACATGTCTTGTTTAATTTCAATGAGTGGATGTGCATAGTTTGTCTACTAACCTGCTATAGAGCTGTTCCATACGCCCCTAATAACAAACTAAAATAATTCAGTAATTCAAAAGGTAAAGACTGTTCGCTGTAGCTTTAATCCTACTGACTTTCAAAACGCAAGACAAAAGGACAGATAAATTTTAAGGACAGTAAGGGGCATTAAGAGCATCACAAAGTCACAGATTTGTATTATTGTCTGATACATCAGTCGTAATACACCCTCCAGCCCTCAATATAAAAAGCTAAGCTTGGAATCCATCTTGCATCAAGGAGGAATATAGATTTTAATTACTTGGGGATTATTTACCCCAATAAAATCAGATTTATCATTATTAATTAAGATATAAAAATCCATTCGAGCACTTCTCAGCCTGATTCCCTTTAGAGCATCGAGTTGAGAAATTGGGGGGATGGGGGGGTGGGGGAGAGAAATGGCCACTAGAGGCTGATTTTTCTACCTAAGGGAAACGGCGTCTCGTTGTGTCGTTCAATTGTGCTTGATTTTGAATCGACAAGGATGAGTTCCAAAACTACGCCGGGAAATAAACAAAAGACCATCAATGAAACAACATTACACAGTCTTTAGCCACCATGTAACAAATCAAAGCAAAGTCCGGTCACATTTTAAGTACGCAGGGTACTAATTTATTCTAGCATCCGATTATCACCTTGCTGCATGAAAGAGGTGTGTCAATTTGACCGGATCTTGAGTCAAAAGTACTCGCCTGTGAAATATATAGTGCTTAGCTCACGAAATAAAGCGCATGACCGATGACGTCTCAGAGATGTGGAATAATTACTGAGTAGGCAAAAAGACCAAAATTTTTGAGCGCTAAACAAATTTCAGTCATAATAGAGCCAGATTAAGCAAAAAACAGATCATGCTGAACAAGGAGAAGTTCGAATTAAAATGAAGCGAAGTGCCATTCATTAGACATGTGATGAGGAGGATGAGCCACCAATTCAGAGATTTATGGGGCTAGTGGGGTACCTTTCTAAATTCCTACAAAACTTTTTAGGAATGTGAGAGCCATAATGCCATCTGACACGCAAAAATGCGAGTGTTTCTGGACTCATGAGCAGAAAGATGCCTTCCAAAAGATCAAAGACGCTGTCAATTTAAAAAGGCACTAGTACTCAAGTATTTCAGCGAGGGTGACCTTACGGAGGACCAAGGAGATGCTTCCAAGGTTATGCTTAGCTTTTTACTGATGCAGCATATTCAACCAGTGACATCTTGTGATGGAGCGCTCCCGTTAGCAATGAGGACGTACTCACAGATCGAGAAGGAATCTTTGGCCCCGGTCCTTGGCATGAAGCGTAACCACCAATATGTGTTCGTAAAGAAAGTCATCCTGCAGACTGACCAAAAGCCCCTGATCGTTTTTATGCAGGAACCAGTGGCATCGGCACCTAAGAGGCTAGAGCGCACTTTTGTCGCAACTGAAGCAGTATCACTACGAGATACGCTACTAGCTTACGAAAGGTATGCTACCAGCCGACACTCTTTCAAGAACTTACATGAAGACTGCGAGCTTTACTTCACAGAAGTTGAAATCAAACGCACCTATGCCAAACACTTTCTCTCCGTTCCAAACCACCAATTCAAGCAAATCTAGAGAAAGAAGCTATTATTATTTTAAATTTTTCCACTCCTATCCTTTATCGGTAATCAACCCTTACCCTCTGCTACAATAAATATTGTCTGGTCTGCTATGAGGACTAGAGTACATGAGTGAATATACCCGTGAAATGTGTTAGCTTATCAAGCTATTTAGGCTTTAACATGGAACACCGAAGAGAAAACATGGGATCTTCCTCAAAACGAGTTTGTCAGTGGGTATGTTTCGGGACCATATGTAGAACATGAAAAAAATATATATGTTCTTTTTTATTATTTGCCCATAGCTATAAAACGTAAACGAACGAAATAACGAAGGTAGTCACATATCAAGGTTAAGAGTCAAAGCCAGGGGTTAAGAGTCAAAAAACGTCGCTCAAAAAATGCCACACGAAATCAAAGGGTAAACAATTTCAAAAGGCAAAAGGGTGCTAACTCGGCTTTTATATGCACGTGATGATGCTCTAAGGACCGATTACAAAACTAATAAAATCAAAGGTAAACATTGTAACTACTTATCACCGGCGGTAAAGAGATCCTGTCACTGAACAGAAGGGACTACACTGGAGATCCTATCGCTATGATTCTTTGTGCTCTTAGGATCCAACCTCTGATCACGAGTCTACAAGTGGTGGCCACAGCAAAGCAGTGCTGGTTCGCCAACGATGTGGGTGGAACAGGCTCTACTACAGAAATCAAGAGAGAGTGGGACATGTCGAGTACCCTGATATTGAGAGTTCAGATATTGACTACTTCTCAAACGACAAGAGGACATGGATTATCGCAAAGGCGGACAAGAAAGAAAGTGTCCAAGAATTATTTAAGGAAACGCACGTTAGTATAACAGTGGGAGGGAAGAAACATCTGGGGTGGCATTCATTTTTTTCTGAGGCATAATTTTTCCGTGTTGCATCATTTTGCTGAGAGAATATTTGTTCTCTAACCTTTAACATCACACTCATCAGGGCCATCCTCGCATGGCAATCACGTTGATGAAGATTGAAAACTATGACTATTTTAAAAATTTTGTGCGAATTTCAGTGTTCTTATTTTAGTTAGTGAAAACGCTTCAACAATTCGACAAATAGTGACATTTACATATAGACGATTTCACTTAATTAATCTCTTGATTTGTTTTCTTTTGTTAGAGGTCTGAACGACAACAATCTAAGGGATTTGCCTCCAGGAATTTTTGGAAACAACTCTGGTCTGGAACTTATGTAAGTAGAGGGTGCTATGGTATTTGTTTAACGTACAATGCGAGGTACAGGTGAGATAACCAGAAAGGCGCACAAATAAACTTGAAAAGATGGATCAAGATCTGGTCTATGTTCATCCAGTCGACTTTGATAGCGATTTGCTTTTCACTTGTTATTTTATTGATTGTAATAATTTATTCCGCTGAAAATCACATTGACCTGGGATGACTTTTCAGTTTTGTTGGTACATACTACATTTGAACATAAACCAATCGAAACAGACTTTAAAGTAATGTGGTCTACGGAGACCACATTGTATTTAAAAACAAGGATATTTGCAGTACTCAACATCTAGCTATAAATTTCTCTAAATTAACTGAAAGAATTAAGATTGAAATGGTGGAGGCAGGCACGGAAGACAAATAATTATTAGCATATTTCAGTTTAGGCTGGCGCCTGTCGTTACCGACAATGCCGATGCCAATGCCAAGTTCTTCTGTTCATATATTTTTTCCTTACTCTGTGAATACTGACTTGCCGCGATCGCGGTGTTTTGAGGTCTCTGTGCGGCACGCTGGATTCATATTAAAGTCCACTCAAGTTACATGTAAGAACATCTTTGAATTGGGGCCTGGTTCTCTCTTTCAAGACGCTGTGTGTGGAATCCGATATTTTGGTATCTAAATCATAATAATAATAATGATAGTACAAGTCAAGGGGGGAGCTAGTTTAATATCATAATTGACCTGCTGGTAGCACAATCGCGGAAAGTTAGCAAAGAACTGAAGGATCTTGTAGGAGAATTCAGTAGATCAGTAGCTTTCCTGATGTAGAATTCCACGTTAATTGGTTCACATCATATCCCTCGCTCGGTTAAGATTTAAAGGTAAACGGTAGTTTCACTGCTTCGTAAATAACAAGACTACAAAGGAACTCACAAATCAGTCCCGCTTGAGCCAAGGGTCAAGAGTCAAAAAACCTCCAGAGATCCAGGTTGACAAGGCCACAAGAAATCAAAGGGAAAACTACTTGAGAGAGATGCTACCTCAGCTTATATATGCGCGTAGTGGTGCTCAAAGGACCGATTACAAAAACCGCAAAAAAAAAGAACAACACAACAGAAGTAAACATTATTAGTACGTTCCTGGCTAAGACGTGGAGACAATTATCAACTTGTCACTGGCGGTAAAGAGATCCTGTCACTGATCAGAAGGAACCACACAGGGAGATCCGGCCGCTATGGCTCTTTTTGTTCTTAGCGTCTAGCCTATGATCACGTGTCTACAAAGCAGAGCTGGTTCCCCGATGATGCTGGTGTGACAGGTTATGCTACAGAAATGAGATAGTAGGGCATGCGGAGTACCCTGGGTCCAGATTTTGGCTTCTTTCTACACAAAAAGAAGTAATGGATTATTGCAAAGCCAAACAAGACAGAAAGTGTGAAGGAAGTATTTAAATAAAAGGACGTTAACATAACATTATAGAATGGAAGGCACAACGGGGCACGGTGATAGGCTCACGAGAGTATCAAGAGGAATTCGTCAGTGAGAAGGTATCTGATTGGGTCAGTGAAGTAGGTGAATTGGCAAAGTTCGCTTAGACACAGCAATAGGAATGTTTTGCCGTTTCCACTTTCGGTTTAAAACATCGGCGGACTTGCTTTCCGGCAACACTGCTAAAGTACCAGGATCTGCTAGAGCCACTGGAAAATGTAATATCTCTGGGACTTATTACCAGTATAACGAAACGCAAGTGTAATCAGCTAGATACGGACATCAAGCGCTCCTTGCGCTCTTCGCCTGGGAGGCGCCTGTGCCTTGGAAATCCGAGCCGGGAGTACGCTTCATCAGTCAAGGTGACAACTCACCTTGTTAAGCATCTCAAACATCTTAAAAACATCAGCTACCAGACGAGTCTCTTGGTAAGTCGGCACACAACGTAATCAGTTGCGAAAGACCAGGAAAACTCAAAGGCAGAGCAGAGAGGATTAGGGTTAGAGCACCACTAGAGATTAAGCTAATGCTTGTCCTGGCAGCTGAAAAAGGGTCGTCGGTGTGGCTGACAGTACTTCCTGTCCGAGAAATTGACTCCAACTGATAAAAGATGGGTTCCGTAATGCTGTCAAACTACAATATGACTGGCCAGTCGATGATATTCCCTACACGTGTCCACGTGTATATGCTGGAAAGTCTGTATGTTAGACAATGGCATGATTTGCAAAGGAGGTGGATTTGTCATACAACGACATGATGAGCTGAGAGTTCTCGACATTGAACACGGAACATTAATATCCCTAATATTTACCACAACCGGCAGAATGAGTGACTTCGATACGAATAAAATACGATTGTGCTCGAAAGTAGTATCATCATTGTTATTATGAATACCATTGTTATCATTACCATTGTTGTCATTGGTGTGGTTGCATTATCTATTTGACACTTTGATTTTAAATTTTTTTTATTTTTTATCAAAATGGGCCTTTGCAAGGTATCCTTATCAGAATCTTAACCAGATTCCTGCATTGAAATGCGATCATTGTTCGGTTTGGTTTCATAAGGCAAGAAATGATAAAATGGGACGTTCGGGAAAGAAAAAGAGTCAAAAGAACATTCTGTATGCACCGACATCAAATAAACAACAAGGAGAGTTTACCACTCTACACTTACGTGATGTCGGTCGATAAAGAACCAAGTTTCAATGAGACCATCAGGCAAAATACGAGAAAATGCTTCAGAACAAAGTGAAATTACTCGGTTTTGAGTCCAGAAATGTTCCTTACATTTCTATAGAGCTGTTTCATGCGTTCCCAAAGATTATTAACCCTCAAGTAAGATCCTCTGCAAGCTAAAGTTCTGTGTTTGCGATGATGGTCCTCATGCTTAAGACAACTTAAAGTGCAGTTACGGTTGTTCTTTATCGTTCTTAGTGACAAATTGATTTTCCTGTGAATCTTTACCAGCTTCAGAGCTAAGAAGCCTATTGTCAAAGATGACTGCAGCTCCAATGATTTAAATTAGAAATTTTTTGCGGCTCTTTTATTCTGTCGTGACCATGGGTAATTAGCCTTTTCCTAAGCAGTCCTACCACAGATAAGACGTAAATGGTAAAAAGAGAATTCATTAAGTTTATTAGGATTCCTCCTAAGAAGGACATAATTGGAGAAATCATAGATGGATGTTGTTATATACATCAGCAAACGAAGAGCGAGATTAGAAATGGATTTGATTGGTTCTCATCCGAAACATCTCTAGCTGGTCAAAAGTTTTGACCATAACCATGATGCATTTAGATTGATAACGTAGCTGAATACTTGTTACACACACTAACTGTCTACTTTTGCTGACAGCTACTTGCACAACAACCAGTTGGAGGACTTGCCGAAAGACATGTTCAATAACAATATCAACCTAACAGAACTGTAAGTAAAAACGTTAAGAGTATTTTCAATAGTTTTACTCCAGGCCTACTGAATTTGTAAAAGAAGATCCTGAACGTCATAAACATTTTAGCAAATCACATTTTAAAACAGCTTGTCCGCGAGCCTACTAGGGGTAATAATGTTTTAGACTTAGTGATATCAAACCTAGCTTCGTATTATAACAAGCCTGCTGTAAGCGCGCACTTAGGGTCTTCTGACCACCGTTCGGTTTACTGGGTACCCAATTCCAACCATGGCTCCAACAATCTGACGGCTAAGAAAAAGGTAATTAAAATGCGTCGCTTTCCAGTGTCGGCACTCAACGGCTTTGGGAGATGGGTTAGTGTACATAGCTGGTTTGCACACACGTGCACAGCTGATTCCTTATCAGTGGACAGTCTGACATCGTCGTTTTCTGATGACCTCTGCAACGCAATCAACATCTACTTCCCGGCAAAGAGTGTCAAACTACATCCGACTGATAAACCCTGGATGTCTACCGAAATTAAATAGTTAATCCTGGAGCGGCAGCACACATATCATTCTGGGTCTAACAATAGATGGCGACTCCTCAGGAATAAAGTGCACATAGCAATCTGTAAGCGCAAGAAGAAATTCTTCGCCCGCAAGGCGATGAGTCTCAAAACCTCAGACCCTAGAAGCTGGTGGAGCCTGGTAAGCAAGCTTGCTGGCAAATCTTCTACCGATTCTGAGTTATGCTATCCTGAAG
>NC_089316.1:3739242-3846770 GCF_036669915.1 Pocillopora verrucosa | reverse complement strand
GGTGTAGGTAATCAAAGGGGCCCGTGAAACAGCCCTATGTTGTAAACAAAATGGTTTCTTCTTTGTAGCTGTAATTATTTTATTCAGGTGTTGGTTTTAGTCACACACGGTTTTTTTTCTTCTGCTTATTTGTTGGGTGTCTCTACGAGTACAACCCAAGTCCCGTAAACATGCAAATGAAAGCTACTTCGCATACCTTGATTACAACACTTTTTGTTTGTCAGTGTTTCAATGTATGGTTCCGATTTCCTAGCTGGGTGATTATTTTATCATGATATCCACGTGCGAAAAAACTTTTGATGCGTTACCTATGTCGGTGGTTGTTTAACGAAGCAAGTTCAGGTTATTTTATTGCAGTTTTATTATTGCGAGGGGAAATCCAGTCCTGCCTTAAACGTTTAAGGAACTGCCATAAAAGAATTGGTTTATTAAGCGGAAAAGTATTAAATAGTGCAGGAGGGGGGGTAAACAATAAAGCGAAGTGGCACGGATGACATGATTGAATTCGACTGGAATAAAATGAAAAACGTTCTGTAACAACGCAAATTTTCGAGTGCCCGTTTGATTTTGAAAGCCGCTGAGCCGGTGGCATAACAACGTAAATGAACAGACAATTTTGTTGGCATGAAGCATCCTTGAAAAGAATACTTTCCCAAAGTACGTTCCCTAATAATAAAGTGTCTCTGTTTTTTGATTTCCATTGATACTAAACTGTTGTCTCATCCCCTCGACTGAACCCCGATTACAAAATGTTCAATAATATTAGTTGCCCGAGGTTGGTTAAAATCCGTAAAAATTGAAGTAAGGTTCTTCTTTGTATTGTTTATTTCGGTCTATGAAGAAATCTCTCAATTACTATTGTCATTCCTCCCAGCTTTCATTTTTTCTTTCCCTAAATTGAATTTCGCACAACCTTCCGTTCAATACAACAGGCAATATCTCATGAAGGTTTCCTCTTAAGTATTTTTTTTGACCAAATGGTCGAGCAACAATGGCTTATTGAAAGACAATAAAGGTTGGAGTCCATCTTTTAACAAGCGTGTGACACATGCAGATCAAATGAAAGGAATACTAACCTAGCAACTTATTGAGTGGCACATACTCTATGGCTTTATTCTCAGACCCCTGAAAAATTGCGAAGTCCTTGTTCATCATGAGTTAGGAAGCAACAGAGGAAGCACTGCTTACAGGATCGCTCCCTCATTTGATTGTGTCTCACACTTCTTTTTATAGTTACATCCTCCTTACAAAGCGCATAAATAACACCATATTCCAATTGTGACAAGCTGAGTTTTATGCCCAGACTGCTGATCTTGAATTTAGATTTTCCTCACAACAGCCTAGTAAATGGCTCCGTTCTCCTTGCTGTAGAATCGGTGGAGTTTGTAGTCTACAGAGAAGAAGTGAATGTATAATTGAATGGAAGTTATCAGTAATTATGGCATTTCCGTTACAACTTGAAACAAAAATCGATCTATCTCAGGAATAAACAGAACTTGTGAGGAATTTATTATATTAAACTATTATATTACGCGATAAAGGATTTTTAAATGGTTTCTTTCATTCTTTTTACTTCATTCATCTAAAGTGCTCTTGCTCGCTGCAGTTTCGATTTCCAAACATAATTTTTCCATTTCTTGAAAGACGATTACTTTATTGATTTTATGGTACATTTAGAGTTTCTTTTTAGCAAAATTGCTTCCCGGCATTCAATTTAGCTCTTCAAGACTTTGTAAGTCCAAAACTATATTTCGAGGAATGGAAACGTTTCCTTTTTTTTAAATGAAAAATAAAGCTCTGTTCTCAAATTTTTCTTAACCTCAGCTCGACGTTCTTTCATCGCTAAGAGCTGTTGTCACGGATTTTAAAATAAAAAACCTCAATTAGGATATATATAGTCTCCACTTTGGGAAGAAATCACAGTTATATTGGCATTAGTTAACTCGCTGTATTGCCCGTGTAAATTAAAACGAGATTTAATTCATAGGGCATAAGAAATCTCGGTTTGAAACAGAACCGATGACATACTTGTTTGTGTATGTATATTGTTCTTGAGACCAGGAACCTTTTAAGTCATGCCGTTATAAAATAAAAGCTAGATTACAGGATCAAGTGATTGATCATACACCGGATTGTGCGATCGCTCATAGGTTGAGATTTTTGGAATATTTTTTTTAGTTAAAATGGATCGTGGATTTTTTCTTGCCGTCGTGGTTTAGCAGTTTTAGTCAACTTCATTCAAGGTTCAGCTGAAGATAAGCCTAATGTGATGAGACGAACCTCACTTCTAGAAAAACTTGGCATGGAATTACACAGGTAAGAATTTGGCATCAATTTTTTTCAGGACTTAGTGCGGTTAAATGGTTGTTAAACAGGCTCCAACAATTCAACAGTTTTACATTTTTCCTTCTCACGATTGGATTCCTACCAAAATTGTCCTTAGAATCCCTCAAGGTGAGTTAGAATTCATTTGAAAGTTCATTTTTAACGCGAATATTTGTGAAACTTGAAAAGAACCCGATCAACCACCAACTCAAAAAGCTCTACACCTTGGATCAATGCTTGATAACACCTGCGCAAGGTAATTAAGGGATCGCCACAAAATGAGTCTCATGATGTATATAAATATATTGCTTTTTACTCTAAAAGGGATGTTAAAAAATCCCTGATATTATGGCTTGGGATTTCCTCTATCAATTAATCTTGCACAGTTTGCCCAAACATATGTTAGGTATTCTCCAGGGCTAGAACGAAGTGTGTACTATTAAGAAAAGGTTATCGATTTAAAAATTCGGACGTAGGGAAACAGAGAAGGAATAAAAGAATATAACCTAAAAATGGTGAAGAATAGCTAAGGATTTAGGAGAATCACTGTGGATTTAAAGACAAGAAACTGCCTGAAATCCTGAGGGTTCCCCCTAGAAAGGGAAGGAATGTTCGATGTCTTGCTTAAAGTCCCACTTCACCCGCCGGGAATTCAGGACAATGCACTATTGTTCCCAGCTGCTAACGTATTCTTTACACGCAAGGGAATAAAAATGTTAATTAAAACAATAAGTGGAATCTCACAGGGGTTCAACGCTACACCACACCCTAGACGGTTTCAATCGACGACTTAATTAACGAGAAATTTCCGGCGGACGTTCTTGTTATTTCGAATAAGAGTTCCCCAGGGGCAGTGCCAGGGGTAACCCCAGGGTTACCACAGGGTTGTCAAAACATGGGTTATAAATAATTTGTTCTTAACACCAGGGATCCACACCACCATGTTTATAAACCGTACAAACCATACAAAAAGCGCTGTTACTGTGGACCTAAGCGACGCTATTACCGGAAGGGTAAGGGTGGTTCTGACTCCGACTCTGACTCCGGCTCCGACTCCAACTCTGACTCGGACAATGGTGGATCTCCCGGATATTATCGGAAGTACGGAAAATACAAGAAATACGGGGATACAGGTATCGGGGAACCGTTCTTCAGATGAGGAGTAGGTGAGTATCAAATGTCCTTCTTGACCAATAATCAATTTAAAGTGTTATAAAAACTAAAACCAAAGTAAGAACAACCGCTTATCAGAAGAAAGGAAAATACCTCTTAGAGCCAATCAGTTCCCGGTTTTTCGATGGTTGGAAAACGCTATCTACTAGATAAATATTTAACCCCTTAACTCCCATGAGTGACCAAGACAGAATTTCTCCTTACAATATCAATACAATATCAAGCAAAAAGGGATGAGAATAAAGAAAACTATCAATTAGGGGATTATTGGTTGAACCAATATCAAATTCTCCAAACTAACATCACAAGAACTATATGGCAGACAGTAAGGAGAATTTCTAATGAGATCATTGAAGTTAAATGGTTTATCTGGTGCGTTGGGTGCGGCGCGTTCTGTTATCACTTATCCGCTGGATAGCGATTAATCCGTTGGATAGCATCATCCACCCTTTATCAGAACTGTGCCAAGAACTCTAAGTAACGACAAGCTTGTTTAAAAACAAACAGTCTTCGTCAGAAAAGCTGTACGAATCAAACGCGACAAATAGGAAATAAACCCCCGCCCCCACCCCCACCCCCATTCCAAACTTGAAAGAGTCTTCAAGGCAAAGACTGTGCAGAAAGCAGGACTTCTTATTTGATAGCTATCTTGGAGAAGGGAGTTGAATTGAATATTTCTCAAGAATTCAGACCCAAGAAGAATCGAAGGAAGCGTCGCAGAGATATCGCTTTTGCTACATTTTGCCATGTTGTCGTGCTAATAAAAGTAAATCCCAAAAAATCCGAGCTTAAATAAAAAACGTGTCAAATAATTGCTTTAAAAAGTATTTTAACACGCTGCAGTCTCTCTTGCAGAGAATCAATATTGAATGCACCACTGGACGGAATCTCAGTATGAAAGGACAAGGACTATGTGGAACTGACGGAATATCGATACAAAAAGAAATAGAAAGGAAAAAAACAGGGGAAACTCTGCTACGATTATGAATTTGCTTTTTTTGATCTTACAGCTTTCGTTTTTGCATTCTTTTTAAATATTGTAGCCTAGTAATAATTAAAATTAAATATCTAACTCTCAAAATGCGACTCGCGATTCTCTATTTCAGCTAAATAATAAATAACGATTCCTTATTTATAAAGCGCTATTTCTACCGCTATCCAAAAGCGCTTTACAATAACTGAAATAAACATGACGTGTTAATAACAAATATACAATTTTTTTAATGAGTTAAGAGATATTAGTGTCACATCAAGACAGCAGCAATCTCTTTTTAACAGGTTTGACAATTTTCGTCACCTGCTGGGAGCAAAAATAATATTTTCATAATAATATGATTATATTTATCTCCTCGGGGACTGGTCATTAGTGACCATCTGGCAGGGGGAGGGCGGTCAGAAGATTTTGGTAGTGTCGCAAAAAAATGTGCCTAACTTTCCCCCCCCCCCTCCCCCCTTTTAAGGCCCTGTAGTATTCTTATAATTTTCCTTCATTGGCTGTCAATTTTCTACAGTTCCCTGTTACACTTTGTAAGCAACGACTGGCCCCCCTATCCATTCCCCCTTAAAACCACGTGATCCCCAAAAGTTTGTATCTGAAAATTCTAAACATTTCCATATGCAACCGTATATCAAATACGTAACAACCTCTTTTAAGAAAGTTCGCCACCTTTATATAAAATGACCTTATTTAATTGAAAAAAAAAACGTTTTTGACTACAGATTGCTTTTGTAAAGGTTCGTCCAAACCCTTTCCTTAAAGTTTACAATTGCAAGATTACATTATAGTTTACGATTTCCGTTATTTCTCTCGAATTCTTTTGGCTTTGCTGTTCGTTAATATCCATGTCATCTCCTGTAGATTTAATCGGCGCAAATTTCGCAATTTTGCAGAGACCCTCGTCAAATTTACCACCTTAAATTAAATTACATCAAGCTGAAAAAAATAAATGACATAAAGAAATAACATGCTCCAAAAACTCGTACTAAAATGTTCACGTCAGCAAAACAAATTTAAGGAGCAGTTTTCATTTCTTATGACAGAAACTGAATCTTAGTTAATACACCTAGTAAAAATTTACATCTACGCACGTTTTTCAAAATTTCGCCCAAATTTCAAGTGGCATTTCAAAATGAACTGTGTCAATTTTAGAAGTCGAGTCGAGAGATGAAACATATTTTACTGCTGAATTTTCACTGAGTTAGATGGTTATCGAAAAAAATATACTAAAAAAACAAACTTAAATTTATCTTTAAAAAGTCGCCGGAGTTACGATGAAATTTCATCCTGAATTTGTTTCAAAAATATTCTTAATTTGAATGACCAATTTGGCAAGGTGTTGGAAAGCAGATGGTTTAAAGTTTTAGTGGTAAGATGCGTAAAAAAGTTTGGTTGAGATATTTCCCTATGATTGAAAAAATTCACCAGGGGAACGAGGTTCATTTAAAAACCGCGAGGTATTGATCGGTGAGAATAGCAATTCAAACTGAGAGAACATAAGGGGTTCTCTTTATGTTATCTTGTTCACACTAATTAACGTTGTATTGGAAATGAGAAAATGTTTTAATACTAAACTTGTTTTAGACGACCGATTTTATACATAATTGCATAAAAGGTTGGGTAATCATGTTACCCTTAGATATTTCGATCTTTTTCAAACCTTACTTCGGTCCTCCATCAACTCTATCACTCAAGAGTAAATGTAAAAAAGCACTGTTGAAATATTTTGCCGTAAAATAGCTTCTGAGCTGCACTTGATATCCAAACACTGGTTTTGTGCGCTAGCACTGACATCTATCTCCATTATCTTCAAGCTGCAATTCCTTCTTTTTGTTAGAAATCTAAATATTTTTATATTCAAGCTTTAAAAAGCTTTCTTTTATCTTTAATTGTCGAAATAGTAGCGTTAAAAAAGCCTGGAAAATGTAGCTTTTATATTTTAACAGCTCGATTCATGAACTCAGACAAGAAAAATTCAGACAATAAGGAGCGTAATTAGAAAATCCAAAATTGTTGAAAGCAAAGTGATTTTTGTCTTTCACCGCAAACTAATGAAACGAAAACAGAACAAATAACGTGAAATGTCGAAGGGAAATTGTAATAAACCTTTGTACACAAATATCAGGAGAAAAGTGAACTTATGAAATATTTTAATTTCGCAATAGAATTGATAATTACTCCTTTGACATTTCTCTATCAGACTGTAACATGAATTTTCCAATACAATCAGATAGGAACTAGCTACATTAATTTTGAAGGTCAACTAAAGAAATGGTTCACGGCAGTTATCAAGGCCAGCGAAAAAAAAAAACACTATGACAGGACGGTATAGGTACTGTTTACATAAACAGTTTGAAAAACGAGAAATTGAGTCGAGTATTCCCGAGCCGGAAGATGAATTTTAACTGAATAACTGAGTCTAGTGGCAGACTTTGCTGAAGAACTCCGAGAAACCCATTGTGATTAGCCTCATTTGATGAACATGAACTGGGAGGAGACGACTTTGAAGTTCTCCTCAGAAGAAGATCTAAAGGACTTGACTCTTCTGTCGAAAATAACGACAAATTTAACTTTATAGGTCTTCAAACCGCTTCAAATGATTCCATTGATTCTCCTCTCGAAAAATAAAGTAAAAGTCAAATAAAAAAAAGATAAAAACTGCCCATACTTCAAACGATATAAAGTTCTTCCCGTAAAACAGAATCACTTCAGGTTCTCCCTTTGAGCAAACAAGCTCTCACCAGCAAGATTAGAGAAGGTAAACGATTTGCACAAACAGTACGTTTCCCATTTTTAATGCAATGTTTAGTTTTAAAAAAGCATCTTTCAGCAATTTCTAAGATTTAAGAGCTTCATTAACCTTAATAAATACTTAATGGTACAATGAATAAGAAAAAACTTGACCCTCTGTATGGCTTGTTAAAATTATCCTCATAATATTTTCCAGTGTAAGGACAAATATTAACCTAATTCAATATTTACAAGGTGCGCTTAAACCTCATAAAATTCTTAAAAGGTTTCCTTCCTTCCTTCGTTGATCTAATCGAATTGGCGCCAATATCCCCGCTCAATTTTCATGTGAGCCAAATTAAGCTTGGCATCAAAGTTCATCCGAAAAAACTGAAAGGTGTTTGAAAGATAAATCAAAGAAACCGGCCTTTCTCGATAACCAAACGTAAAGTAAAGTTGTCGTACAAGTGTCACATTTCTATAGCACTGCGGACAAAACAGGCTCCGGAGTTTGCTTATATACGGTGGACAATATTCTCTTTGCCTGAATTGCATTGCGCTTTGTAAAAATCTTCTTAAAACCCTCCCAGTAATTTGAACTACGAAAGGCGTAGAGTACTGGGTTTAGACATGAACTAGAAGTGACGAGGAATTCGAACACTCGCAATAACATAGCAAGGGTTTCTTCATTGGCAACTAGTTTTTCTCGATCTTGTAAAGCGATGTACATGATGAAAACACCATAAGGCAAATAACAGATATAAAAGGCTGCCGTGACGCCAATTAGTAACTTAGCCAGTCTTTTCTTCGTCTGGTGATCACTGCTTCCAGAAGGCGCGCTCGAACAAATGGTGTTCTTGAAAAACAGTCCGCGAATTATTTGAAAATAACAGTACGCAAGAATAAGAAAGGGTACACATCCCAAGAATATAACAGTGCAAACAACATGAACCCTCAGCGAGTAGGCGATCTGTAAGCTAAAAGGGCAAACACACCGTCCATATCTCTCACTGTACTTGTTCTGAGAAAAGTCTGGAAGGCTTGTTAAGATCGCAGCGACCCAAACAAAAGTGAGAACGTATTTAACACGTTCCCTGGTGAGGCGTAATTCTGACTGCATTGGTTTCATTAGCGCATGGTATCTTTCCGTAGCAAGAATCGTAAGCGTAAGAACTGAACTGGCGATCGCGACACTTATAATTGCGTTGCCTGTGAAAATCTTGCAGATGTAGTCACCAAGGATCCCTGTGGGATGAATCGGGTAAAAGGCGAAGCTATAAGTCCTTGGACACCACAACAGAGTGATAACATCGCTGACAGCCATGTTTACGAGGAGAAAATTTGTGGTTGTATGCATGGATCTGGTCCGGTACACCACAGCCATAACTAAACAATTTCCAATGAGTCCAATAAACATGACGAAACCATAAAGCACGGCAAAAATAATATCCACAATTTCGACGGAATACTTTTTGAAGTCAGGAATTGGGTACACAGTAGTTTCGTTGATTGACATGTTGCTGCCATAAAATGGGTTACTTCTTGGGGTTTGTTTCAGGAAATTGAAGAAAATCTCGCTCGCTCTAGAATAAAATGTTTTTCTGCCGAAAATTAAATCGATTCAGAATAGAAGTGGATTTAACATGACAGCTCCCGGAGACACATATTCACCTCATTATGGTTCCACGACAGCTGTGTTTGTACTGAAAGCCAAGTCAAACGACGCTTTTCTCTGCAAGAGAACAATGCTTGATATTAAGGGAATACTTACAGAGATTCCCGCTCCCATTTCACTGGCACGTGACGCACGCCTTCAACGCAAGCTCGAAAGATTAACTCTCCCCACTGATCAAAACCCATTTCAAACAATGTTAGATAGGAGAAATTAGTGTTACATCAGCGGTGATTGCACCTGTCATCTTAAGAGAGTTTTAATTGTAGTCCCTCTTAAAGAAAATGCTGGTGACTGAAACACAAATTAGTTGGAGTTTTTTTATTATTATTTTTGCGGAATTTCAAAACAAAACTTCGCGGCAGGGAACCCTTTTTGGGCATTTTTTTCTGCGAGTTTTGAAATATCTAAACCTGAAATTCCAGTCAAAGAAATATATAAACTTAGGATGCAATGTTCAAAATTATGTCGTTCAGTCACTTAAACCTTTAAAAAGCTTAAACAAACCACCGGTGAAGACACACAAATTTAGTTTTGTTAAACAGAACGCAGGGTGATATTGGTTTATTTGAAAATACTATTGACTGGACTCTTTTAAAATCCCTTTGACATAAATTCTGAGGGAATTGTAAATGGGGAATAAAAAAAACTTTCAGTAACGAGGGACAGAAATTTAAATAAAGTTTACAGATGATCGGAAAATTTCCTATTTGTTAAAACACTCAGACATATTTTGTTTATCAGAGAGCGAAATAAGATACTGCTGTATTGGAAAAAATATGGTAATTTCAAATTCGTTAAAAATTCAACTTGAAACAAAAGCGAAATCTTTCACCCGGAAATACACTTTTGGGCTAATTTCGTTTCTCAATTCAAACTCTGAAAAAAAGGAAAAAGTAAAAGAGGTCGCAAAGTCGTGTTTCGATAGTTCGAGCGCAAAATCTCACCTGCTTTAAGAAAACAAAGCTGTCACAACCAAACTTATCCAAAGGAATAACCTGTTAAAAAGTGACGCAAGTTTGAAATGACGGAACCAAAATTGCCACAGTTCCTTCGCACCTCAATTAAATTTCGAATTGTTCTTCTTTCAATATGTCATATTTGAAAGCGTAGCATGTATTGTGCATGACCCTTTCACGATCTTCTCGAAAATTCATAACGAAGGTTTAATTACAGACATAGTGCTACCTCATTATACTGCACAAACATGCGTCAAAGATAAAGAAATGATTAGCAAAAAAAGCGATTTTGACCTACTAAACAAAAGCATGCCGAAAATACTTTTAAAATGGAAATCAAATACGGAAATATTTTCCGCAAAGAAAAAACAAACGTTTTTCTCCTACCGAATCCTTAATCAAAATAAGAATGACAATTTGTGTTTAATTACTTCCAAACACACAGCTAGCACAAAACGACAAAATTAGGGTAAGTTTACCAGACAACGGTGCTTTTAGATCTTAATTTACTTTTTTCTCTTGTCATTACACTTATTAAAATGGTTTGCTGCGGTACTCCTTGAACAGCGCGGCTCGGAAGGTTTGTTATTAATCTTAGTGCGTCACAGGTAACCCATTCAAGCTCATTGCGTAAGTACCTCTGCGATCCGTCAGCTGCGAGACGGTTGATGTTGCGCAACAGTAGAATTAGAAGGATTTGCGAGGCGAAAACAGCTGCATTCGGACACATAAAGGGTCTGAAATTTAACTCCTAAAAAAGAAAAAAAAAACAGCTAGCCCTGCTTCAGTCTAGTGTTTCTTTCTCTCAAGTATAGTTTTTAAATCAACTCATAGCGACTTCGTTGCTCTTAGTTCCTCTGCCTTTTTCTAAATTTTAGATGTATACAATATCTTGTGAGAAAAAGCTATAGGGAACTGAAAAGCACTCAAATCACAAGGCAGACAACGAAACTCACATTTGAAGCGAAGTCAGTTTTTTTTTCAAAGCTGAATAACCGACATGTTTTCGTTTCTACGAGAAAACGTTTTTCCCCTTACAAATCCTTATATTTCTTTTGCTGTGTTGAAACAACTCAGTGAAGATGTCATCGTGGGTCGAGCTCAGGTCCCAGTGATAACGAACGGTACACATATCTCGTTCTCAGTAAATTCTGATATATTTTTAGCATAAGTTCCCCATGCATCTATTTTGAAGTTTCATATTTTAGCAACCTAAATCTGAGGGAGTGTGAAAACTTCGAAAATTGCGATGAACTTTCTCATTTGATGTCAAAGTAAACGGACATCTTGTATTCCTTGAATTCAAATTGATCCTTGTTTTTATTGAGAATTGCAAGTTAGAGGCAAGAAGAATATGGGGATGAATGTTTCAAACAGCTCTCCAACCTTTCACTTTTATTTCATAATATATTTTTTCGTTAACCTTAACAAATACACGACCCTATGTCTTATTACCTGACTGTAAGATTAACTGCTTACGACTGTCATTACTTACAATTTAGTCTACAAGAGCTCAAACAGTTTGGGACAATTTTGTAAACACTTGTCAAGCAAATGCTTCACAGTATAATGGATTTTACCCTGTTTCCCATTGGCCAGGGTTTTTTGTACAACAGCAATAATCATTTTACCGAAAAATTGCGTTTTTGATCCTTGCCGTTATTATTCTACATTTCATAATAATCTTACTAAGAAAATAACTCCTAAAATTCAGTTTGAAAAGTTCCTAAAGCCTAGCCAAATAGGTGCATCATTTCCAACAATCATCTCTCACCTACTCAATACTTCAAAGTAAGCTGATTTTCCAACTTGAAACCTGTTTTAAGACTCTCACCTTTATCAAGTACACTCGTTTATGGTTATAACCAAATCAAATAATATTGTTTTTTTTTAATCAACTCTTGAATCCAAGAAATAACCATATCAGCCAACCATCTCAGGTATATTCTACGTTCAAACTATCCTAACACTAAATTACCAGAACACATGCACATCAATGATAACAACTAGTTGGCCAGTGTGTGTAAGCTAAATAGCTAACTACATGTGCATGTTAGGTGTTAATGGTGGTAGCATAAAAAAAAGCCAGTTTTGCAAATATTCCTTGATCTGTATTTAATGTTAAACTTGTAAGCTGTATTGGTAAATATATTTATTACTGTGATTTGTATTAATAAATGGGTAAAAAATAAGAAAAACATTATCCCTTCAATTACAATACACTATCCTGCAAACACATGATGAGAACAGAAAAGCTTCAATGTCTGATTCTTCTCTCCAATTTACAAGAAAATTTATGACAAACGGAAAGGAGAATTTCTAATCTAATCGTAGGGGTTATGGAGTTAGACAGCATATTGGTTCAATGTTCAAGCAGCCACCTTTTGTATCCAAGAAGCAACCATTTCAGCGACTTCCTTTGATGATTCAAGTACAAATGCATGATCAAACTTCCTTTTACATAAATATATTTCCCCTCTGGGAAACCTCGCTTTCATGTCCTCATAGTAGGAGACTGGGACCCACTTATCAGTTGTTCCATAGTAGAAGATCAGTTTCTCCAAATTTGTTTCAATTACCTAAGTATCAAAACACACAAAATTGTCATCATAACTGAATAATAGTTGGTGTACGGCTATTGGGTGGGTGATCATTCAAAGAAAAGTTGTATGAACAGCATTTTTATAATGTCCTGTTAACTCTTCTCACCCTAAGATCAGTATGCAGATTCTCCATACTGTTTTCCATACATTTCCAAAGGTGTTTATGAGGAGAATTTGTTTAACAATCAAGAGCCACTTCAGTTACTGATCATTCCCTTAGTTTATTCTTGTGATCTTAATCAAGTTTTTTTTCAGGGGTGATATTACAAGCAGAAATAGATGCTTGTCATTCTTTAGCATTAAAGGGTTCACTTCATTTTATATACTACCCACCTCATCATCACGGTGAACTACATCTGTCATTTCTTCCTGTGCCATTCTAGAGGAACAATCCATTGGTTGATAGGTAAGGAATTTGATCACAGTATCAACAACACTAGGCATTAGTCCCTTTCTGTCACTAAACCACCATTGAACACACCATTTCTTCACAACTTGAGGTAAAAATGAGAATGCAGCAGCTGCCAATATTCCTATCCACCTCAAATACATCACTGAGGGTGTCACAAATCTGCCATTTGGAGATATTGCCATTCGTTCCACTGTTGGGAACAACAGAATAGCTTTGGAGATATCTGATAATCTTTCACAATCTTTTAGTAGATTTAGTATAACATAAGCTCCCATTGAGTGTCCAATCAGTATTATTTTAGAATGTGGTGCAATATGCTTCTCCAAGAATAAATTTTTCTGTAGGATTTGTTCCTCGAGGCTCAATGGAAATCTGTATGACTCAGCAGCATAGCTTTGTTCAGCAGAGCAGTTTTTCCCTGGACACGCTGGATAGCAATCTATGGGAGAATGACCTGAAAAAAGAGAAAGCCTTGTGATAAAATTGGGATATGACTTGTTTATTTAGTTTTTGTTTGTTTGTTTATTCACTTACTCATATTTTCTCTGTCAATGATGAAGGAGCCCTATGATTGAATGCACACAGGACTCTTGTGGTCAATAAGTCTAAGCTTGAGACCTGGCTGGGTCATTTTCACATGTTCCTGGGCAAGACACTTTACTCTTACCTCACCCCTCCCCACCCAAGAGTGTAAATGGGTACTGGAAAACTGATCAGTTGCTATAAGAACACTAGGGGGAGGATGGAGGGGTGGATGTTCTCTTGCCTTTGACAGGCGTTCTAACCAGGGGATGGAACAGTACTCCATATCACTTTTTGCAAATAAAACCAGAATGAGTTTTGCAGATGCAAGTCATGAGACTTGTGTTCAGACTTGACACGTTCTCTCCCACTGAGGCAGGCACTCTAATTTTGAATGGCTACTGAGTAGAGAGTCAGCTTGAACCATTGTACTCTTATATTATTCAACATTGACACTGTTTACTCATTGAGTTTTGAAAGAAAGAACAATGTCATTGAAAACAACTGGAATGATCGGTATCAATATCTGTGCGTGATAACTGTGCGTGACAGTTCATCGAACTTTGCCTTTGTCACGCGATAGAAATCTCGAGCTCATAATCTAATATTGACAAACACATCGTCTCATAATCACAGCCACTGTAGGTCCATAGTTCCTGATGAAATGCAGGTTTGGCCCAAAAAGCCTTTAACATAAAAATTGGAAGAATACACCACCCTTCATTTCTCAGACATGAAATTCTCAATAATCAAATTTCAGAAGCACGCGATTCTTTCTTGGAAAGTCCCATTAACAACAGAAAGTGTCTTGGTACTTGACCTTGCCCCAGTTTTGGATCACGTGAAATAATTTGCATTTGCTTGTAAAAAAAAAATGGAAAACATAATTTCACTGATAAAATATATTCAAGGCTGAGGTGTCTACCAACCGGTATGAGAAATTCCAAACACCGGCAACTGCCCTTGAAGCGCGTCAAACAATGACGTAACAAAATCATCATAGAATTCTATCAATCCAGGATTTCCAGGAATTACCACAATCACGTGCTTGTGAATTTTCCTCTGTGGTAAGATTTTCGATAAAACCGTCCGCACACCATCAAGAGTGATGACCTCCTTATAGAGTTTACCCGGTTCCGGGCAATCGTTGGCGGCCGCCATTTTGACCGACCCTGCCCTACAGAGAAGGCCTGGGTTTGGGTAGGTACGTCTACCGCTGACGAAGCGCTGTCACATGTGTTGCATAATATGGCGGCTTTGATGTTTTTATCAAGCTAGGTTAGTTTTCAAGGCCTTTATAACCTTTTTTATCTTTGTTTTTATGGCATTGCCAAGTCATATAGTAACTTTAATCTTCTGAGAAGGTAACTAAAATCATTTAACGCATTTTTTCGTCTTAACTGCAGGAGATGTACTCTGTGAAATCTATGATCTACAAATAATCAGGCTTTTGTATGTTAAATTCAGAATGCTTTCAGTTGGTAACAAATTGATTTTCGCATCTGCTGGGACATTCAGACGGTTATTGCTGTCGAAGAATGTTTTAAATCCAAAGATTGTCCAGGTAACTGTAGTACTTCGTGTGATGAGACTTCTAAAATGATAGACATGGTTTAACTCTTCGTTGCATAACACAGTACATTCATGTACGTCCGCATATATATAGTCCAGCACAGTATTGTCACAACAGGATGAAGCAACAAAAATATCCCAAATGAAGAAGAGAATTGGGGAAGTTTGAATTAGCGGGAGACAGCAGATATGGTCGAAAAGGGCTTTAGGGATGGGTAAATGCCTGAAATGTTAAAACAATGTCAAAACTTAAAGCTCATCGAGATACCGGTAGTTTTGACAATCTCGTCTGGATGTTGGCTCTAGAGCAACTACACGCATCGAGAGGTTTTTTTTCAATTTATCTAGTTTCTGTCTCTTCTCCTATTTATTGTTTTTCATCCTTCCATGATTAGTAATAATGAAGTGTGAGTAGTTTCATTTTTCCTCTCTTCTACCCAAACTGAACCCTCCTACCAATATAAAAGTTAATAGTCAGGTTGTACCAATATTTGTGCATGTTGGAACACAAATAGTGATAAGATTTCCATACAGACCCTTATGATTAAACCAAGCAGTAGTCCCAGAGACAATCTGTTGTTTTTGCTTTTGTTTTTTTTTATCTAAGAACTGTATGCATATTGAAGTATAGGGCTGTGTAGATGTCTTACCTAGAAAGTGACCAGTTTGACTCAACTGGAGCCAGCACACTTAAATTGGGCAGTCAAGGGGTGCAGAACTTAAGTAAAGAAAATTATTTGGAGGGAAATGCCACCTACTGCTGAACAGCAATTACTACATCATAAAAAAGCTTTATCAATACAACAAATTATACATTCCCTAAATACTATTATTATTTATGTAGGTTCCACTGAGCTGCTTGGCGTGTGGAAAGGTTCAGGTGGTGCAAAATGAACATGAAGTCAAGGGCATGAAGAACAGATTCATACTGAACAATGCTAGTGCTTACAAAAGAAGATTCCAGTCAACAGCTCCGGTAAAAATGATTTTAATGTTTTGTTAAACAGTTGGCAGAAATACCTATGGCAGAAGTTTACTCTTGTTCAAATTGCTCTTAACTTCTGTTGTTTGAGCAAATATTTATTTTAATTTGAATTTAACTCACCACAAAAATTTCCAATCTATACGTCCCTCTGTGATGCTGTGTTGGCTATCGTAACTTCTCAGGCTGACAATTTAGTAATGGAGTAGAAACAATGGTCAATCTAAATTTTCTTCCCATATCACATGTTCTCACCGCATTATGATTATGATTATCTTTCACTGTCGATTTAAGGGATCTGAAGGCACTGTTGGTGCAATAGAAAATAAAGAAAGTGGTGGAACATGGATTGACAAAATCATCAAGGTTTTGAAAGTAGTGGCTGCACCCTTAGTGAACAAAACAGTGAGTTGCAGTTTATTGAATAAAAATATTTAATTTCATTTCCTAGATCAATAAATTTCAATAAGGAAGGGAGGAGGGGGAGAGTTTTAATGATAGTTTTCTTATTTTTGATTAATAATTGATGCAGGTAAAAAAAGCTGCTTTGGAAGAAGTGTATAAACATTTTCACTACTGGTTGTAACTTATCACATGTATTTTTTAGAAATATTTTTGAGGAAGATTACCTTTCCTACACATCTGTGTGGAGATCAGTCACTGAGATAATAAAATGGGTTACCTAAGAACTCGACACAATGACTCAGGCCAGGGTTTAAATCTGATATTTTCAATTCCTTGTCCAGTACGTGTATAAACTGAGGGCAATGCATTTGCAACACAGCATTCAGTAGGTGCACTACATTGAATGTGCACTGTTAAAAACCCTCTCTTCAATGTGATTTTAATTTATGTCTTTGCGATTACAGGTTTTAGTGGGTGGTGCAAGGAACATGTATGAGTGTTGCGTGGAAGGAATGAATTTTGAGGAGTTCTTTGAAGGTGAGCCTTGATAGAACAAAATAGTTCTACTAACTTAACCCTTTAGACCTCAACATCAGCATCCATATTCTCTATACTCTTTTCTGTACCCTTCTTTTGGTGCTGAAAAGGAGAATTTGTTTAACAATCAAAGCTTCTGAATCAATATCAGTATCTGGGCAACTGCCCACCGACTCCTCCCCTAACCCACCATTAACCCTAACTTGTTATTAATTGACTCTTTGTTGAGTTAGGGGAGGGGTAGGTGGGCAGTTGCCCAGATACTGATATTAATCCAAGCATCTTAGGTTGGCAATCACTTCCTCTTTTCTCAGGATCGCAATAAATGACTCAGCAATATTATCATAAGGAGAAATTAAGTGCTGGTCCCTCTTAGGGTTTAAAAGGTTAATGACCAATTTAAAATGATTTATCCTGTTAGTTCTACTACTGAATGATAAAACCAGGAGTTTCTTATCAAAATTAGGTCTGGGTATGGATATCAATAATAGTGTATTTCAGGTTTACACAAGTTCAGTTTGTCCAAATTTATTTTAAAATATATGCCTTTTGTATATTATTTCTCTAGTTTAGATTTGTAACTTCTTCTCCATAGATTTCATTTTTAATTTGTAGCCTATGTTGGGCTAAATAGAATGTTGTGTAAGATAGCAGAGATGTAATGGTTGAAAGAAGTGCACAGTATGGTTCTCAGTGAATAAAATTGCTCACATTTTGAGTCTTGTTCTCTCTGACAGCTCTCGAATTACCTGACACATTGCAGTCATGGTTTCTTGTGCTTCACCTTCACATTTGGTGAGTTTCTGTCAGTTTGTATAGAGTCATTTATTGCCAGCTAAGCAGGTGTAATTTTGGGAAGCAAGTGCTCAGTATTTTCTTAACAAAAATTATAGCCACTATCTTTGATTTTAATGGCAGAAAAAGGCAGGGGGGAGAAAGAAATTTTTATTAAGGAGAGGGGTGAGGTTGGCGTGAGTAAAGATTATATTAGCTACAAGATAGATCCTTGAAATAAGTGTTGTTGCAATGGAGCACTAGCTAAACATTTTTCGTGCAACTGTCTCAATGAATACTGGTAAAGTAGAGTGGATAGATTTAGAGATCAAGAAAGTGCAATGTATCACTCACTCTGTTGTGAGCAGGATTGAGGAAAAATTTATCACTGGTACTTCTTTTTTCTGAAATGACCCATACCAAAGCTGCTTTGGAACTCTACAAAGTAGTTTACCAGATTTGGAATAGCATGGAAACTAGATATTAAGTCTGAAAGTTCTTGATTTTTTTCTATTCTATATCTTGCATTGTGGTAAAATAGATAAATGTTCCAGAATAAGGTTTGCATTTTTTACTACATGAAAATGAGGTCAAACTTTTTTCCTCCAACTTAAAGCAGGTAGGATACACAAGATAGTCTGTTTGGCTTTCCTTTGTCTGCTTCTGAAAAGATTTGGTGTTTTCTTTTATTTTAAGGATGTGTTTGGTACGGCTCAAAGCTGAGGGTAAAGATGGGAGATACATGTACAAGACACTTGTTAGGATGATGTGGCTTGATGTGGAGGAAAGAATTGATAACTTAGGGGTAAGTCTACATTACTGTGCAGATGATTATTTTTATATACTAGGAATCAGTAGGAGTTGGTTCAAGGTATGACTATTAATCTTCACAAATAAGTTGTTGAAAATGATTTATGGATTGTTGTACTACTGTGTTCTTCAAGTATGATATTTCAATGGCCTAGTGCCCTGAAAAATGGTTTGGCCCCTCCACACTCACTTTGGTAAAAAGTACACTTATGTGCCATGTATGAAGGACAATTTATGTTACTCAGTTAAGATACTGAACTCTGGTTAGAAAAGATTGGTAATGAGATTGCTGTTATTACCTTTCACAGACCATTGACTCGGTTCAGAAGCGAGATACCCTGCTAGTATTACAGCAGCAGTTCAATGGTCTATCAATTGGATATGATGAGGTATGATAACAAGTGTTGCACCCTTACTGACTGACTTTGATGTGCCGCAGCTTTTGAGGTCCTCTCCAAGATGAGTAAAAGGGAAATTTAAAAAATAAATTTTCAGATTCAAGGGGGAGGAGGGTCCTGCTTTAGGATCTTACTGGAATTTTTTAGCATGACAGATTGTTTTGCAGCTGGTTTTTCAATTTCATTCGAGTAGTGTTGATGGAACCTGAGTAAGAGGGGTGGGGTCCCAAAATAAAAGTGGTGTGTAACAGATGATATAAGTAAGGTATTCTAGTTAATATTTCCAGCTCTGATAATTTTAATGCACAATTAATTTCTTTTCAGGGTTTGCTGTGTGATGACAGAGTCCTGGCCACAGTTTTATGGAGGTCAGCTTCACTTTCTCAGTTTCATATAAGTTCCCTTTGGTTTCAAAGGAAATAGTAACTAATGGAAGGTGTTGCTCTACCTAGCTTAAGCTTTGAGGTTGATCAAGGATTCATTATCCCCTTGCCATGTTAATCTCTCTCTCAAAAAAAGGCAACCCCAAATTGAATTGTTTTTTACAAGAAAAGTCAGTTCCTCAAACAAGAGGGAATATGGCTTATGAATCAAGAAGTGAAATTTTTAAGTAATATAGTTGGTAAACTATATTACTTAAATATCCTTGCTGCTGTGGTAAATATGGTGAAGCTATCTGAGATAAGCTAGCAAAAGGCATGGTACAAAAAGTGAGAGCCTGCAAGGACACCATTCTCTTATCCCTGACCCCTAAGAGTGGACTAGCATTGAATTTCTCCTTACAATATCACCCCTGAATCACACATCAAGGTCATGAGAATAAAAGAAATGATCACCAAATCAAGAAGTTTTTGATTATTAAACAAATTCTCCCTGTCAGCATCTTAAGAAATGTATAGAGAACAATATGGAGAAAATGCATGTTGATGTTAGAGTGTTGAGGGTTAAATCTGTACATTATTTCCTGCAGGGTTGTTGGAAAGTCAGCAACAAATTTCTTAGTCTATAAATTCCTCACTTGAATAACTAACGGTTTACCAATGAAAAATAACTATCTGTCCCTGTGTTTGATCATCAGAAACTTGTTTCAGAACAAGAATCGCACAGATGCTGAGCAGCTCGGCCGGCTGGTGGAGTACGTCAGAAAAAACATTCAACATTTGGACAGCCTTCCCACCGAACATGTCCTACAGGACGGAAGAATCACATGGCTTCCTTTAAATGAGCAGTTTGAAGAAGGAGACAAGGAGGATAATGATTGATTTGGACTGACTTTTTGAAGTTCAGACTTGCAGGCAGTGGACTGAATTTCAACCAACACAACTTTAAATTGATTTTTTTTTTGTCAAGCTCATCCCGTTTGACTTGTCTCTCAGGTCGAATTTAAAAAGCCTTGTTTACAGAAGTAAGTCTTACTTGAGAATTGTTGGTGTGGTTTTCTCTTTCACTCTCACGCTTAAAAAATTGTCGAGACCAAGGAACAGCGATGCTATTTTGTTAGGTTCAAAACTATGCTTCAGGCGAATGAAATTTGTTACGTGATATTTAAATACAGTAGGATATCCGCGAAAACCTAATGAGCTGTTAAAAAGGTAAAATAAGGATCACTAAACTAGGAAAAAGATTGATATTAACTTTCAACTATTTTGATTTCTGTTGTTTATGGTGAAGAGCAAAAAGTTTGCAAGGGAATGTACTGGAAACAACTCACCTTTCGTCTGTAATTTTTACTTTCATCACGGGGAATAAACTATAGTTCGCTTATATTATTTCCCTCTTCTTGTTTTTCTGCTGTAACTGTAAAGTTAAAAATTCAGTGGCCCAATGTATTTAATTTAGAAAAGATTTTGTACATAATAATAATTGTTTTCACATCTAACAAATATTGTGTTTACTTGTTCGGATTTCTTTCCGAAAAATGCTTTGTTCTCAAACTCCTCTCTTGAATATAATTTGCAATCGGGTTTTCTTACTTCACTCTGCGATGATTTCAGGACACGCGTGCTATCCTCTCAACCAATCAGATTCAACATCAGAATGAAAGGGATCAGGCTTGGTCTCTCGTTTTCAGTACTTGAGAGACTGAAGTACTTATTTGATCCTTCTGATATTTACTTTATTAGCTCTAATTTGCCGATATGATTTCATGGGTTCGGTGTTATGACCCTCGATCGTAATACTTTTGACAAGCAACCTGTTTGCTATTACAACCAGCCCTCGCGCTCGTTCATGTTTCATGGAAGAAGATAAAGGTGTGCCATTTCTATAAGCAGAACACACAGGTTTCACCCCTTTGGCTATCCTCTCTTTTCTCGTTGCATGTACATCTGAAGTGCCAAATTGTCTGGCAATTACTCAGGCATGTACGTATACTCTGTGAAAGGGGTTTGAAGCGCAAACAACTGGTAACGAGCGCGTGGCGCGAAGGATCATAGCAAGGAGTTGATTTGACCCTTTTCTCCTTTGCGCGTCATTAGTTTACTTGGGCAGGAGGCGTTGTGTTGTTTGGTGACGTCGTCGCACGTGAACATAGCGTGAAACTATTTGTAGGTCGAGCATGCGCTAGTTAGTTATCAGAAGAGAAGCACTCTGGGTAAAAGAGAGAACATACACCTTATTTACTAACACGTTAAAGATTCCCCCCACCTCTGCAAGCAGAGCCAAATGTATAAACGATAACGAGAAGATAAAAATGTTGAAAAATGTTAAATGAACAGTTTATTGACACAATTAGAAGGATAATAATTTTTCTTATTTTTTTGAAATATAGATCGTGCGAAATAAAAAGAACAAACAAACAAACTAACCAAACACCTGGGTGTGACCCAATTTTCCAATTCGTTCGACTGCAATAAAAATCAACTTGCGGTCGTAAAGTTAAGAGGTAGAGTTCCCCTCTTCACAGCTATCAGAAATTACATGAGAGAGAAGATCACTAAATTTTATCTTTGCCAATTATTTAAGAATTACTTCCTTAACAATATGCTAAGAAATAAATAGCATGCATTACCCACAAGGGAAGAAACCCAATCGAAGTTATCAAGAAACGAATTGTTGAGAAATAGTGTCAATCGCATGCATCATTCGCAGCCGTTGTTTGGTTTCGCCATGCAAACCCCTTCTCAGAAAGAACGAATATTGAAAATCTAAGTTAAGTTTTCCGCCAGCACACACTGACCACTCAAATTATATCCATATAATACCAAGTAACCAACTTATAGTCACTGCAAACCGTTTCAAAACCGTCTCGACTCCTTCAATGTCAATCGGTCATAAGAATTATAATTCAGAATCTCTTGGAATAAGGTATTTTTACTGTGTTTCAGAAGTAAATTCGCCAGGCCTGGCTTCCCCGTGAGTGCTGTTCCATGATTTAAATTGGCTTTTCCGTCACAACAACATTGTAAGAGGTTTCTCTAAATAGCTTTTAAAAGCTGACAGCCATTGCGCTCCAACAGCGCCGTCAACAACTCGGTGATCGCAGCTCAAAGTGACAGACATCATTGTTCCAGTTGTGTAGCTGTTTTTAAAAGTGAAAGTAAAAAGAAAAAGAATTTAAGTGACTTAGCGTAGAATTCAAGGGCCAGGACTTGAGCTTTCGCTATTTGTCTTTCAGCGGTTAACCCTTTAATCCCTAAGAGTTACTACCATCTAATTTCTTCTGACGACATCATCCTTGAATCAAATATTGAGGTCACGAGAAAAACGGAAATGATCACCAGTTAAAGAAACTCTTGATTGTTAAACAAATTCTCCTTATGGCACCTTTGGAAATGTATAGAGAACAGTATGGAGAATATGCATAACGTAAAGGGTTAATGCTGTAAAATCAAATGAAAATGTCCGATTTTCTTCATCATGAACAAAATGTTGTGATCGTTTGCGAGATGCGTTACACGATGACAACAAAATTAAATCTCTGGTGAATATTTGTTG
This sequence comes from Pocillopora verrucosa, assembly GCF_036669915.1. NCBI lineage: Eukaryota > Metazoa > Cnidaria > Anthozoa > Scleractinia > Pocilloporidae > Pocillopora > Pocillopora verrucosa. The sequence continues at coordinate 3,823,963 of NC_089316.1, read as the reverse complement.
TTCGCTTTCACGGTATAATTCTATCATATAAAATGCTCGCTGTTTGCCTGAATACTTCAGTAAACTGATCAAAGTTTTAGATCTTCCAACCAGACGGCGAATAATTCTCGGAAGGAAGACTGAGATAAGTAAGGAAAAGAAGACGGGGGGCAGAATTTCGAGAAAAATTTGCTACTGCGAGCAACCGCTTTCTCAGAATTAGGTAACGAATTACGCATCGATAACATAACAACAACAAAAACAACAACAACTGCCACAACATAATTTACCCCTTTTCGCTATTTTCGTCCACAACGACCTGTTTTTCTGCCTTTCCAACAGCTAAAATGCAGGCCTGAGAAAATACAGAAAGTAAATGTTAAGAATCAGTGTGAGGGATAAAGTTAATATCACCTTCAACCCCATCACTACAAGTTTAGGATATTCTGCTCATGCGTAGATGTGTCAGCGCTCGTCCATGAAAAATGGCTGATCACGTCTTCAAACTGTAAGAGCCTAATTTCCCAAAAATAATCAAGAAAAACAAATTTAAAAATCGAAGAATACGACAACTACTGAACTTTTTTTATCGTAAATTATTGCACATTGTCAGATTGGACTACCTGCCAAATCACGATGTTTTGTTCAAACTCGTCAAATACAGCAATTGTGTCCAAAGTAATCCGCGATAATCTGGGATTGCATGGGTCTTTCTTTACCTCGCTCGGCGATTGTTCCAGAAAATTCGCGCCACTCTCTAAACCGATCAGATGCAAAACCCAAACCAATCATGACTTGGTCAACCGCGTTTTCCCGCGCTTTAGACAGTTGAATTGTTTATCTTTCGTATTCTCATTGGCTCTTAAAGGTATTTTCCCTTTCTTTTGATTGGCCGTTTTAATTAATTTGGATTTGGTTTCACAACACTCAATCGAAAGGAGCTTCGTGCTTGCAGACAATTCGAATTGAGATAGCAGCACCAATACGAAATAAAATCACTTACCTGAGGGGGGTTGATAATGGCGGAAAAGTTCTTAACACCGTACATCCCAAGATTAGACACTGTAATTGTGCCTCCCTGGAACTCATGAGGTTGAAGTTTGTTATCTCTGGCTTTGTGGGCTAAAGTAGTTACATCAGCGTTTATCTCTTGTAAGCCCTGAAGAAAATTCATCACGGACTATTAAGTCTCTGGAAAGAGGACTATTACAGTCTTCACGGCTTTATTACTCATCAGAATTATTCAAGGATGTTAGAAAAGCAAACCACTTTGCTTTTAAACAAAAAGTATGTCAGTATACAATGTTAACACGGAAAGCAGCCAGACCTCTGCTAATCTCAATTTCAGCACGAAGCTACACTTTCTAGATGGAATACCACTGGCCTACACAGAGAATCGACGACTGAAATATGCCTTCGTTCAAAAGCTACTTCGCAGATACCCATTTATACTCCTGAGTGGAGGGAGACTCTGCAAGAGAAAGGTACCTTTCTCCGAAACAATACACAATTAAGCTATAGCCGTTACGTTACTGCCTTTCCCACAGCTATTCTACTTAAACAGTCCGTAAATAAGCCCATTCTACAACGTCTGCCTTTTAAGAAGGTCAGGAATGGGTTACTGAATATCCCCTCTATTTCTGTATTAAATGTACTTTTCTTTATTTCCCCAAGCTTTCCCATTCACTTTCTCCTTTCTCTGATTTTGGCCTTGTTTTTCTTTTCCTTTCTCAACACACTTCCTTTCCAACAGTAATTGTTTCGCCATTTTTCTCTCTAGTCGTTTACTGCGATGATGCCTTGCCGTTCCTTCCACTTGAGATATTTAGACCCTCTCTGAGTTCAGTTTCCGCATCACGCAACTTACTTTTAGGAACAGTTAGCATTGCTTGACCTCGTCAAACAACAGCTGCAAAGGAGACTATAACGGGTTTTTTGCACAGTGAAAAACATAACAATGCGTGACAAAGGTCAGACAAATGACTACTTTAAAAAGCTTTCTACCCACCTTTTTATCCGCATTGAAAACTATGGGTGTGATCAATCCAAATTCTGTACTCACAGCAACACTAACGTCAACATTATGGTGTCTGAAATTAGATTTTACATAAAGGTTATCATTTTAAATCCAAACCGAACATCCCCCCTTCTCCCTCTCTCCCTTCCCGCCCCTCCTTCCCACCCCACCCTCTTGATAAAGGGAGAGAAATAATTAGCTGTAAATTTATAACACTGCTAAACTTACTGTCTGATGAAATCCGTCATCCACGACGAGTTTGCTTCTGGAACCTTTTTAGAGGCCAAAGCACAGGCCTTTAGGACGAAGTCGTTGACTGAGAGTTTGTATTCTTCATTAGAATCTGCATTCAGTTGCTTTCTTACTCTGAAAGACAAAATAAAAATCACTTCATAAACAGGGTTTTCAGGAAGAAATGTAGCCACAGAAGAGTAGTATAAAGTAACAACAGAACATTCTCCAAATCTGACTTAAAATAAATCAGGCCTGTGAAATACACGTAAAGAATTCTACGTAGAAGCTGCAGCATGATTCTCACGTCTCTGCTGCTTAAAAAAGCAACTTGCAGCTTATTCCTCTTGCTCATACCAGTGACGAAACTGGAATTTCTCCTTTCAACATCAGTACAATTTCCAGCAGTGAGAGATGAGAAGGAAGAAACATATCATCAAAGCTATATTGTTTCACTTAACACCACATTTGCAGAGCTAACACTATAAGAGACGTATGCCAGAAAATGTGGAGAATTGTTAATTAGGTCTAGGAAATGAAAGGATGATGCACTCATTTGCCATTTCACCCAGAATAACGGCAGAGATTTGAATGAGGATAAAATCAATCTTTGCATCTTTTCCATTGACTAATTATCTATTAAGTCATTACACTCACTCGAGCAAATCGTCCAATCTGATATCCACTGACAGGTAATAATGTGGAATTGTCTGCTTTGATTCAAGAAGTCTTCTAGCAATAACCTGTGGAAACATGTATTAAACTAAAATTAAGAACCTGGTATTGCAGTTTGACCTTCAAAGGAGAATCTTTGATTCCATTACACGTACCTTTCTAACATTTGATAGAGGAATATCAGTAAACTCTGCACCTAAAATACACAGAGAACACAAAACCAAACAATGAATAAATATGCCATTCACCCAGTGATTACAATGCTTGTAGGGTTAAAATTATAGCCCAGGCCTCATATGTTTGGAAGCAAGCTAATAACACTAAGTGTAAGACACAAAAGAATCAAAGTCTTCTATGTTAACTTCTGTCAGTAGGAGTACAAACAAGTCTGTTTCATACTAATCTGTTTCTAGAATCAATTGGAATATAATCTAACCATTTTGGTACCAACCTTGAGGAAAAGGAAAATAAAATAATTCCAAGCAGGAAATCTTATATTTTCCTTTTAAATTCAGTGAGTTAGTTTGATTGAACCAAAAACAGATAGAAGTAGGACAAAGCAAAAAATCTGATCCCCTCTTAAACCCTAAGGGTTTTTATAAAATAATTCAAATAGTATGTGCACTCTGATTGGCCATAAAACCATTTACACGAGTGTATGTAAACATGGTTTTCGTTCCTCTTTCATTAGTTATTTTATAAAAGAAATGTAAAATGGTTTCCGTGTTTACGTAGCCTGATGTAAACACTTGGGAGGTTGGGAGAACATGAGATAAGCTGGAAACCACTCCGCTTTGCATCGTGGTTTCCTACGCTTATCTCGTGTTCTCCCAACCTCCTGTGTGTTTACATTAGGCTATGTAAACACGGAAACCATTTTACATTTCTTCAATATTACAGAGCTTCTGATTCCACAATTGTTTGAAGGTGTGAGGTGTGAATTCTTGTGGGGGGGGGGGGGGAGAACTCAGATACTTTTCTTTGTGTCCCACTAATGACAAAATAGATAACTTTTTCTTCATTGGACTGGCATTTGCAAGAGGTCAAAATCTACCACCTTCCTTGACTGACTAAAACACAAAATTGACCCAGTCAACTTTGGTACAGGCTGTTTTTATCTTTAGCCAGTAGACAACAGCCATCTTGGGTATCACTGTAATTCCATCTTACACTTACCTGGTACATGAACTGGTGCAGGTGCAGTTGCTGAAACAACAGGAGTTGCACCGGTCACATCTTGTGCTATCACCCGTCCACCAGGACCACTCCCCTGAAGAGACTGAACATTGGACAAGAATCATCAGCAAAAAGTACACTTAAACAAAATTTGTAATTTAGTCTGCAAATCTGTGCCACCTTCTCAACCCCCAATAATATGATGCAGTTTTAGCTGGGGAATATTCAGCCATGTGATGCCTTTAGACCAACTGCACTTCAGCAAAAATATTTAATGGATCAAAATGGAAGATACTATATGCCCTTTCTTCCATTTTAGCCACACAAATGTTTAACAGGTATTCATAGTAAGTTCTAATTAGCTCCTCTTAATTTTCACTTTTTTCAGATTGGTTGTCATGAAAAATTTGACTTCAGTTTTGTGACATTAAATACTCAGTCATTCATCACTCATAAATGTCTATTCAACATAAAATATGTCCACTGATCTCACAGTATTACTTACACTTAATTCTATGCCTTTCTCCTGAGCCATCTTTCTTGCCAGAGGACTGGCAAATACTCTACCACCTGGTGCAGCCACTGGGGGAGAGGGAGGGGCAAGAGTCACAGGCTGAGGAGGGGGTGGGGGAGATGGTGCTGGGGGTGGGGGAGGAGCAGCAGCAGCTGCTGGTTCTGCAGGCTTCTCCTACAAGAAAAAAAAAGTAGGTAAACATAAATCCAAATGAAATAAACTTCCTTGGAGTTTATTTATAGATGAAATGCTGGTTAAGGTTATCCCTTAGCATTTTGTCAGGTTTTCCTGACAGTTTTGTTTGACTCCTTTTTTGCCCAGGTTAGAGAGATCTACTGTGAGGGTTAATTAACTTACTTCAAGTTAAGAACACAACACAATCTCCTGGCCATGGTGGAAACTTAAATGTCTAAACTGCTAGGAATAGGGTTCATATGAACTTCTTAATACTTATGAACTTCATAATAGACCTTGCTTGCCATAGAGTCTCTGTGGCTCAGTGGTAGAATATCGGAGTGTGGAATCCGAAGGTCAGAGGTTTGTTTCCTCATAAGGACTCAGAATTTTTTCTTTGTCCCACACTCGTGACAAGACGAAAAACATCTTTCTCTAAACTCATTCAGTGTTTTACTTAAAAGGAAGGGAAATCTGCAGTGCTTGTGAGACCCTTACAGAGCTGTATAGGGTTTCTACGACTGGAAAAATTTGATTTCAATTTTTTGATTTCATCCTTTCAATCACTTTTAATACTTTTAGCCATCCTTGTTTCTTCTTGATGTAAGATTGATTCTTTTATTTTCCTATTTCACATGTACCTCTAGCACAACACTTTGTAGTCTACAGTCAGTTGAAGGCAGTTTTGAATGTCAAAGGAAAAGACTCTATGGCAGGGGACTGGAAGGAGGGGAAGGAAGGAAGCAAAGTGGAAATGGGAGGGAAAATGAAGGGAGAAATATAGAGGGGTATCATGCAAAGGCTACATTCACTTACTGCAGATGGTGCAGCTGTCTCTTCAGGCACAAAAGACTCAAATGCTGCAACATCTTCTTTCTTTTCAACAATAATACACAAAAGTTTACCAATAGGAACATCTTTGGAACCAGCAGGAATTAAAATCTTGGCAAGGAAGCCTTCCTCGGGGGTTTCAAATTCCATTGTGGCCTTGTCTGTTTCAATCTGTGCTAGCAGATCTCCTTCACTAAGTTCATCACCTTCCTGCTTGTCCCAGCTCACAATGGTTCCCATTTCCATTGTTGGTGACAAAGCTGGTAGTTTTACTTTTGTGTGAGGGGGTAGACCTACAGAAGAAAGAGGGAGAAGGGTGTAAAACTGGAATCATAAGCATAGGATGTGGGACAGAAGTGCAGAAATACAAATGTCTGTTACGCATAGTCATAAACCTGGACTGTTTATGAGGGTCACTGAGATTTTTATCATAATTATTTTTTGTATATGAAGCTGAGGATTTTTGGGGATATGGAAGGTTTACCTTAGGAATCATCTTTCAGAATCAAGAGTTGGAAGGTTAAGCCAAAAAAAGATGTTTTTCTCAACATCTCCATCTCATCAAATTGGGATCAAGGGGGGTTCATTTTGGGAATCTTCTTTTACAATCAAGATTAGGAAAGTTTTTAGAAAACATTCCAAGATGTGTTTTTTCTCTACTTCTTATCATCACTAAAATTAGGATCAAGGGGAGTTCACATATCAAACAAAGTTATCACAAGAACCAGTTTCCAATAACAGCCCTCCACTTATGATCTGATACAAGACCAACAGATGTTACATAATAGGTAGGCATGGGTAACGTAAACACTTAAGGAACAATCAGACTCTAACAGACTCAAGAACTTTCAACTGCCGGCCAAAGTAAGAGTTTAACTGAATCCCCTCTCCTTGAGGCTGTTTCAGTTCTTTGAGAGAGGGGAAGGAAGTTGTTGAGTGTATGATCAAAACGAAATTGGGACTAGAACACATTCCCTTCCGTTTGTTTATTGCACCAGTAATAAAATGCAAATTTGATGAAGTGCGTGAATTTTATCAGGTAATTAATCTTTGCGAAAGCTTACCCTCTGAGCTGAACCAGCGAAAGCCACATTTTGGTAGACTAGTGGAGAGCACGTGTCTGAAGCGTGGCACATCTCTGAAAATAAAATTGTAATATGAACTGTCTGAAACAGATGTAATGACCGATCCGGTGATCTCCGAAGAATATCGGCGGCTTGAAATCTTACTCTTAAATTGTGATATAGGTTAGATCAGACATTCTTTTCTTCTCCTTCTTTTTTCATTGCCCAAATGCTAGGGCAATAAAATCTCGGTAGCTAAATTCCATCACATTGAAGCAATAGAGATCATGTAATCAAAAACAAAGTACCATTTTACATTCTGTCCGTAGTGGGTCGAAATTGCTATACAATAGATCAAGACATTTCTCACCTCGTGGACCAAACTAACACTGTTCTTCGCTGTACCTGTGAATGTAACTCACAAAGAGTTGATCGCAAAGCCACAGAACGCCCTCTGCGACCAAATATTCGAACAGCTCGCCTTGCACAAAACATCCCAAGTTCCTATCGCTCGGGGAGTCACCCCACTCTTGCAGATTCTTCGAAGAAACTAGTCCATCATGTAATGGACATGAATAGTCCAAAAGACACCCACAACCTTTAGGGGCCATCGAAGAGTATGCGCAAAGACCCCTGGGAAGCGTTTCCTGGGAAATCGAAATGGCGGTAAACAACATTGATAACACATAGTTATTACGACAAATATTTGTGGTTAATGTGTTTGAGAAAGTGAACTTAAATATGGCTGCGCAGCAAGTACAGGAGTACTTAGAAAGACACCGCATAGGAGCTTTATTTGAGGTAACGATGTACATTTTTACGCGCTTTATTCCGACCCCAACTTTTGATCAAAACTTCGAATTGAATAAATGAAAAACTGACCACAAGTGCTTACACACCTTCTAAGGGTTTGAAGAAAATAAACTAATTAGACTCCCAGTTTGTGATTTCTTCTAGTTACCGCTTGTACTTAAAATCGAGCATGTCTAGGGAAACATTCAGTCTCAACATTATTCCTTATCATAATAAAAAAGCACATCGTGCATTATTTAGCTTATGCTAACTGTAGAATACAGAGGTGAGAAATAGGAATGGTGTCTTGATATGTTTTTTTTCAGGTTTTTCCAAAAGAAATCGTTATTTATTATTCTTGATTTCTTTTCCGTCTTCTTGGCTAGCTTCGCATCAAAACGTACATAATTTCGCAAATTTACGTTACATCAGCTCAGCATATATTGTTCTCAAATAATTTTGGCGGAGCAGGGCGTTGAGGTCCATTTTTAAATTCAAAAGAGAGGGGGATCTGCTTGATGTGGGTGAAAAGAACGAGGCAGATTTATATTTAGAATTTGTTAAGGGGTTTCCCTCAATCCCAAGCTCAACTTTTTTCTTAGTCACCAATTTTTTTTTTTACTTTAAATTGTGTGACATGAAACAGATGCCATAGGGTCAAAGTTTTCAACATATATATTGTAATGTTGTTTGAAAATTTTTTTACAACTTTTATTTTAGGATCTTATGGCAAAAGTGATCAAGGATACACCTGATGATCCAGTTGGTTATCTGATTAAAGTTTTGAAAAAGTTGTATTCTGAAGGGTCTAAGGTGATAGTCATCTCAGTTTGTTCCAAAAATTTACCACATGTACCCCTTAGTCATGATTCTTTAGGTGGGGACGATTTGCACTGATGTCTTGTTAGTCTTGGTCTAGATCCCACCATGGGACTTGCAATTAACTGCTTACAGATATTTTTTTATTCTCGTCTGCAATACCATCCAGGTGTGTCTTGCTGTAAGAAGAATTTTGCTCATCACTAACACTGGAATATGTCCATGGAAGTTGGGCAGATTGATTCCCAAACCTGTCAGACTGTGATTCGTTAATGGGATTATGAAAATATCTTGGGTATTCAAATAATAAACAGTTATTGAACTCTGAGGTGTGGCAAAAAATTCTTTTCTCATTCCCAGCCTTTGGTTTTATTGAGTAATTTATCTACTTTTCACAAAAAGTCAGAATATTTTGTCAAACCTCATTCAATAATAATATTGTTCATTTTAATGATAAAAATCTCCAGATCTCTCCAAATCTTCTCCAGAGACCTGGGAACACTGGACAAAAGCTAATATTTCTAAGTCATAGGAACACAGATTGTTTGTTAGCCCAGATACTTGTACATGTAAGTAATGAAATGTATCTTTGTAAACAGGGGCATGGATCATCACTACCCCCTTCAGGATCAAAGGTATCTTTTGCAAGATCTATGGGTGTCTCAGGATCACCAGCTGCACGGCATTCACTTGATGATGGTAAGCCAATTAATAATACTATACTACAGGTCGGTAACCCTGCACATAATATACAGCTCTTCCTCTTTCTGTTAATTTTTAAATTTTCCCTTGAAATTTATGAAATGTGTTCAAACAGTATGAGGTTATTTGATAGGTCAAAAAAGGCACCTTCATTTACTCATAGATCAAAACCTGTTGGCCAAGTCTTGGGCTGGTCCAGACTCCCGCACAGATGGAACACAACCACGTCCAAGCAGTGCATCTAAAACAATGGGCAGAGATTATCCACGGCCTTGGCGGAGTGGTAGTAAGCCAATGAAGAGTGTAGGAGCAGGGGACAGAGACAACATGCGACCACCTGCTCGAACAGGTATGTACACTGAAACAAGGAAACAGTAGCTAACAGACAGCATTATGTTATGTACACTGCTTCAATACAAGCATTACACAATTTCAAACTGACCTGAGTTCATGAGACCTCTTGATGCTAAAAGATTTTGTTTCAGGAAGAAAGATTTTTAACTGAAAGTTTCTTTTTCACAGGCAGGGAATTGTTGCTGCCATTTGTAACTTAAACCTGTCCCACAGATAATCTTTTTTTTATTCTAAAAGTTGTCAAAATAGTTGAATTATACAGATCACTGTTTAATTCAACTATTGCTTGCTCTCCAGTCACAAGTAAAAGACTCATAAATAGCTGCTTACACTAGTTATTCGAACTAAGCGGAACTTTATGAGATCAATATGAGTGAGATCAATCTTGAATTCTTGTATTATTTTTGTTGCAAAGAAAGATGAATTTAATTTTTCATTCTCTCTATCTGTCGTCTTATTTATTTATTTTTAAATTTAGGACAAACCCAAAGTGATGGTGAGAGACCACCATGGAATCACAGGACTGCTGTACCATCGCAGGACTTTGATGAGTGGTTTAACATACAGCACAGGCAACCCAGGACTGTTGATCAAGATGTCAGGGCATATAAAGGAAGTAGGTGACATGCAGCTTAATGCAAAGTTAGATACTTTTTAAACTCAGTTGCAGTGAAAGTGTGTAGGCCTGCTTGTTTTCTCAAATCTTGTACTGACTACAACAATTAAAACAAAGGTTCTTGGTAAAATGTTACAGATATGCATTTTATTTGACAACGGCAATTGTCACAAGGCATTTTCATTTATTTGAATGTAAATCTCTTTCTTTATAGCTTCATCATGGGGAAGAAATGGGGAAATGGTATGTGCTAGATGTAAAATTATTCAATTTTACTGACTACATTAGTTTTAGTGTTGATTTAAGTAGTCTACAGTCCTGATTAGACAATTGCACCACTTTGTGTCTGTTACTCAAAAGATGACTTGCCAGGTCCTATACTTGTACTTTGAATTCTCTTTTATTAAATGCCCTGGCCTTGAGATGTCCAGGGTTAGTCAAGATTGTATAATTTAGTGTTAATTTTGTTATTCAACATTTTCTACAAGGCCTTGATTGAGTGTAAGGTACTTTTAATGAGAAGTGTAAGTAATTCTCACATTACTTTCATTTAGTCTGCCCCTCAACTTCCTAACTTCAATAAGCATGTTCTCCATATGCCCTCAATTCATTTCTCATGACATTGACAGGGAGAATCTGTTTGACAATCAAGAGCATCTAAGGTTGGCAATCCTTACCTTGATCTCAATGTTTGAGTCAGCGGTGACACTTTGTGTGGAAATAAGTCACTTGGCATTAAGCAATAGAGGAGGACTGAGATGTTTCCTTTTCAAAGTATTGTTGATTGAGTGTAATTTAATAGAGAACAAATTACCTGGTTTTTGTATGCAGGGTGTTTGAAACCTTTTCATTTCCTTTGAATTCACAGGCAGTGCCAGCAGAAAGGAGAGTAATTTACAACCGCCGGACTGCTTCATCAGGTCCAGCAAATTATGTTGATGATAATCTGGAAGATGAGCTCAATATGGGGAAGGATATAAAAACCAGAGAAGAAGAAAATGATTCATCATCTGTGGCGTCATATGGGTGAGAATGAAAATTTTCAATAAATTACTTGTGCTTGTAATGGCTTTTTATGATGAACAGTGCCATGCAACTGCACAGTACAAGTGTATTTTGACTACTGAGCACATTTTATGATATTTTTACAGGTCTTCTAGGTCACGGAAAACAAAAGCAAGACATGCAGCTGAAGAACATCGCCGGCAGCTTCAAGCTCTTCTCGTGAACAAGAGTCACCAGGGTGGAGATGTTAATGGCATAAATGATGGTGAAGACCACCATGATGATGGCACAGAATTATTAGGTAGTTTAAAATAATGATGACATGATCAAATTGGGAAATTATTATGCATTGAAGATGTTCATTGTTGAATATTTTTTGTCTGAAGAAAATGTGGATGATCTGGAGTCTGAAGGGGTGTCAAACATGGGCAGTAAGGGATCAAGACTATCCAAGGTAAAATTTAAGATGTAGTGGCCTAAATCCCTGTAAAATATATTTATCTAATTGAAAAACAAATTTTGTTATGGGCTAAGAGAGCTTTTTAACCAGAAGCAGCAGTCATTCAGGTTACTAGGCTGAAATAAAGAGCCTGACAATTTGGTTTGTTTCTTGAAGCATCTTGACATTTTTTTTTACTGGCAGTCCATTAGACAAGGAAATGGAACATCAGAGTCTATACGTGTTAGCATATGTGCCAGATGCGCCAAGTAAGTTCATCGTTAATGAAAATTTGTTTAGACTATTTTTTACAGTTATGCTGGTATGCAGTGCAAACTGGGTGTGGAATTGGCCATGCTTGTGGCCATGCTTTGCACCTTGCAGTTTTTGGTTTGGTGCTTATTAGTCCAAACAGTTCTTTAACATGCTCTTTTGCATGTTGGTGAGATTAGTTCCTGTTTGTAGACCTCTTGCACACTGGCAAGATTAGTTCCTGTTTTTGTAGACCCTTTTTGTATGTTGGCAAGGGCAATGCCTTTGGTTGCATGTTGTGAATCCTGTGAAATTAAATCAGCTGATGGTAGCTATAATGCTCATTGTTTCCAGTGGTTGCAAACTCTAGGCAAACTTTGTTTATAAATATGGCAAGAAATTAGCTGACAAGTTTGCACTAACTTGGCCCTAGCCCTTTTGGCCATATTGTTCTATCCTTGTAGTTGAAGAGCTGAACTTAGAATCAACAAGTATGGTTCAACTCATGTGATCTTCACTCTGGTTCTGGTTGTCCAAAGGTTGGACAACACTATCCACAGGATAAATCTCCATCCAGTGAATAATGCAGCACATTTTTTTGACACTTATCTGCTGGTCAGTGATTTATCTGTTGGATAGAATTTCCACATTTTGAACAGCAAGGCACAGGTGTGCAACTGAATTACAAAGGCCAAGTTAGTTATGATAATCACACAATAATTTACCTAAGCTACGTGTATCAATAGCCTCTAGAGAATTTGCTGAAAATAGGATATCTATTTTTGATACAGGGTTATTACTGGTCAAGCAAGTGATAAAAAGTCAGAAGGTGTGTTTGTAGATTGTGCATATATGTATCCTTTTTGTCCTAAGAAATTATTTTTGAGCAATATGTGTATTTTTACATTTCAGTTGGAAGTATTTATTCAGGAAGTGAAGGTAAACAGCTTTGGCTCTAAATTCTCTTTTCATGTGAGATGTGTTGTTTTTTGAAGGATTATTGTTATTGATCTTGATGTTAGAATATCATTGGTTAACAGCCAAGAGCTTCTGTAGTTGGTGATCATTCCTATTATTCTTGCAACCTTAATGTGTGATTCAAGGGTGATATTGTAAGGTGAAATTAGATGCTGGTCACTCTTAGAGGTAAACCAGTTAAAGGATGTTAAACAGGTGACTAAAATATGGTTGACCTTTCATATTTTTTTTCCCTCTGGTTTTCATCTCAGTTGATGACAACTTTGAAAGTGTTTCTCAAGTTGGAAGTACGGTAAGTTTTTTTATTGGGTATATCATCATTGTTGTTGTTGTCATTTTCATCACTATCATTATTGTTATCATTGATTACTTTCAAATTGAAGCCTTAAACCTATTACTTGTGTCTTTTTAGACTGGACAAAGAAGACCTCCTGTGTGGCCTTCAGGATTTGACTCAGAAAGTAAGACGACTCTTTCTTTACATAATTTGGGAAAAATGAAGATTATCCTTTGCAATTTTTAAAAGAAATTGCATAGTCATTTATTTAGAAAAGCCATCTTTTTTTTTTTGTTCCTCCCTTTCATCCTTTTTTACTTATCCAGGATTTTGTGGGTTTTTCTCCTGTTGAGAGTAATTTGGGCTCCAAAGGAAACCACTTCAAACTTAGCAAATGACTTAGTACATTTTACAACAGTTGTACGATAGGCATAACTTAACATTCCTTTCTTCGTCTGTCTTGCTTTGTGAAGGTGACTCGAGCCCACGGAAAGGTCAGCAGCACATGTGGCAAAGTCCAGGTAGATCTCCAGTAAAGGGAAAACACATGTTTCGGTGAGTAGACTGATAAAACTCTGGCCGGTTTTACTTTCTCCTTCTCAACACCTCAGCTTTAACCTTATCTTGGCCTGTAGGTGAAATCTTAAGTTTATGATAAAGAAGAATAGTCGTGTAATTCTTTTCGGAGTGTCCAGCGTGTATTTTCACTGATGTGTTCTTTTTCAGGGGTGGTTCTTTTACCAATGAACGACCGGACAGTTCCCGGCCCCCTTCGGCTTCTTCAAGTCGTAGTGACCTGGTGTATTCGGGAAGACAACAAAAGTCTTGGAACTTTGACGGATATTCCTCTGATAATGACGTAATGCAGCATTTTTCAAGCGTTTTTTTTTCTCTTTTTTTTCCCATGATTTGAGCAGTCTTTTTAACATGATTACTCACAATTTCATTCCCTGTTTTTCTCTTCAAATTTAGACCGAAGTCAATTTTGGCCGAGTTGGGTCCCCTCAATTACAAGGAAGTCGTCCATGGAACCGCACCCCACTGGAAAGCGGAAGTGAAACGGACTGGGACGCAAGACAAAGTAAGAAAGCATTGCTTGACTTCAGACAACGATAATGTTACGTTGCGTGACCTCCAAAACCACTGCACTGTGAACAACATGACACCAATATTGAGTGATTTAGAGCACAGCTCACGAATGAAAAGTCGCGTGACCTTTTTTCTTTTTCCTTGCGGTACCTCCAATTGCATCGCCAAAAGAACCTTTTCCAACAAAGAGTCATAACAAGAGATATGATGTCTTTTTGAAACATTTAATTGCAGGAAGACGAACCCCAGAACGGAGATTTGCTCGGTTTAACAGCGGGGATGAGTCAGACTCAACTTAACAAAAGGTCGCGAAATGACACATGGAGACTGTCGATTATCGCTACTGGAAAGGTTCACGATATTTACCGAATCAATTTTATCCGATAGGAATTTTTTATCATATCAATGTTTGCAATACTAACCAAGATACACGTATTTATTGTCTCTGTGGGTTTAGAAAAGTAAAATGTGCACTTTAGGAAGAGAATGATTTTTTTGCTGAAGGACTCACCCCTATTGTATGTTCCCCTTAAACTGGAATATTAAAGTTTATTTTATGTACATTTGATTATACTTGGCACACAAATACTATCAAAAGACAATAATACGTCTGCCTTTTCAAGCTAGTTTTATATAATAGACATGCATTTATCAAAATCGAACAAAAGCTTTTAAAATAAAGTTAGATTACCAGCATGGAGATAAATAAAATATTTACGTATAGAGTGCTTATCAAACAGTCCAGATACTGTTATGATCCTTGATTTCAACGAGATTTTCCCTTCATCCTCCGCCTAAGACTTAAGAACTTTTATAATGGTAACATTAGGTACAAAGAGAGATTATTGAAGTGTGCACAATGTTTCGTGCGCTATTTCTTACAGCAATTGATTTTTTTCTTTTAAGCCAGGGTACAAGTAACTAACTCGTACCTACAATTATTTGCATGCAGCGTTGCTTTTTAAACTTGATCATTGCAATCCTCCGAAGTACCCGAAGTCTCTCGGATTGTTTTTGACCAAGTAAATGCGGCGTCACTTCGCATCGACGCGGGTTCTCAAATGTTTCGCTCGAGAACCCTTTTTTCGTTGGCTGTTCACGCGTTTGAAAACTTATTTTGCGCAGGATCAATGGTGTAAGTAACATATTCAACAAATACTCTCAGCTTCTTCCAGATCTCTTAGATATTCTTCAATCCATTCCCACACCATTTTGGCCACTTTTTCCGACGTATCCAACACGAAAGCATGCCTGATGTCTTTATCCCGTGACAGTTTGATGTCACCATCCGGGAACCTTTCTTTCATAGCCTCATAATAATTCTGTGGAACCCAGGGATCGCCGAGCCCGTAGAAAAAAACTAGTTTGTCCAGATTGGCGCGTATGCAATCATTGTCTAATTCACGTATCGTAACGAGCTGGCGGCCAATCTCCAAAACGTTATCAACTGTACGATAATTCAGCATGGATTGCGCCGCTTCCATGATAGACTCTTTGTTTTCAACCTTGTTCAAGTACATCCACCAGTTAATGGACCACCTTTGAAGAAAGGAGGGTAAAAAAGACACCAAAACTGTTCCCATAAGGAAAGGCCAATGTAGATAGTGGCAGATAAATTTCCACATTTTCCCACTAGGTGCAGAATCCACTTGCTCAATTGTTGGAAATAGAAGGACGCATTTCAGGATTTTATCCTTGTTGTGATATCGCTTCAGCATTTCCAGAGCAATGTACGCCCCGATCGAATGGCCAATCAGAATGACTCTGCAGTGTGCAGGGATGTAGTAAGCCAAGAAGGCCAGTTTGTGCTCGATTTGGTCTGTGAGTGAGAAAGACGATGGCAAATCAGGCTGATCCCATTGTTTGCTTTTCCATCTGCATGGTCCGGTCGGTTCATCCACTGGCGCATGGCCTGAAAAGAAATGTATACACAATGGACTCGTGTTTACTCTCAACGCTTTTCGAACGAGTGTCGTAAAACCAAAACTAAAGTAATCACGTACAACGGCCAATCAAAAGAATGGAAAGAACCCCAAAGAGCCAATGAGAACTCGATGTTAAAACAAAGAAATTGTGTTAAAGCGCGGGAAAACGCTAGCAATCAAGTCGTGATCGGTATTAGCTTGGCATCTGATTGGTTACGAAAGTGGCACAAGTGTTCTGGACCAATCATAACATTGCAATTTCCTCATTTGGTGATTGGTGCACTGACTGCTTTATTTTTCATTAATTATTTTAAAGAGTTATAATCGTGCAGTTGAAGCAGCCGATCATATTAAGTCCACCCAGCTAAATTCACCAATAACAGAATTGATCAAAATAACCATAGCGACAACCACTTATCCAAGGAAAAACTGGAGAATTTCCAAAATGGAGGAATATTTTAACTTTAGACATTGTCTCCATAGGAGACATTTTTCTAGATGTATTTGTTTTTTCGAAAATTGTAATGGTAATTATTGATTGGTAGCAGGAATTCTTGTCGTTGAGTTCTGTGTTTACAATAATAATTCCTAGATCACCCATGAGTTCTACCGACGGATATCGACACGAAGATACTTATATGACAGTTTAATGTGTATATAAGAAATTCCTGTTTTGTCGGAATATGCATATACCTAAGCTTTCACAGTGTAATTAATATGAAATCTGTGTATACTTTGACATCATTTGATGAATTATCAAGCAATTCCGTCTGTTTCGAAGGACAATTCCATCTTTAAATTTACACTCTTCCGAACTAATTTTTTTGATACCGTCATCCAGTTTTTTGCGGTGATAAAAAAAGTCGAATATCATCCCCACCATTTTCAGTGTCATCATACAACGATGAAATGGACATAAATTGTCGTCGAACGAGAAATCTTAAATCTTTCATTCGTTTTTGCGCCTCCACCAATTAAGAAATAACGAAATAAATCATAAACTGGTTCTAAATTTGAATCTTTCACTCACAATAGCAGCCTTTATATTCAAGATATTATCCAGGCTCAAAATATACAACGAGAAACAAAACTGTAGAGATAATTCTGTTATTTACCTATAATACAACATTGATGAGGTTGTCGTTTTCATGGCACTTATATCAGTTAAAATCAATTCGTGTAATTGCAAGTGACATCTGACGCAAAATATAAAACAAATCCATTAAACTTCTTAACGATATATCGTGCGCTCTCAGAAAGTTTTCACGTTTCTATCACATATTTTTAAAGACGCATATCAATTTTTCAGTTTTTTGTGAAGTAAATAAGGAAAGTTTCATTTAGGAGGTGGCGACGGGAGCTGTTCGCGTGTTGTGGCTTTTTATTTTTAAATGGATTTTTCCCTCAGATTTGAGTTTACAGCAGATGGCCGTATTTGACTCACATATAAGTGTATATCGACGGTTACAGAGTGGACTACGCCGTCGCAGAAAGTGGATTGAAGTGAAATCTAAAAAGATTTTGCCAAGGAGGAACAGCTTTATCATTTTTGGTTGATGATTCGAAGGTTATAGAATAATTTGAGAAAAACTATTATAAACAAAACCATTGAGATCGATCAAAACATTCTCGCTTATTCGATTTGCCCAAGGCCTTTCAAGCATCATTTTCGTTGTAGCATTGTTTGTAAATTGTTGTTTGACTCCTACCTGCATGCGAAACACCGTAAACGGAATATTTTCCTTTTCCCGCTTGAAATATTGTTGAGATAAAAATATCGTAAAAACCAATACCACCTGGGTTACCAGGGATCACAACGATGCAAATATTTTCTTCTGTAGACATCGCACTGGATATTCTCGTCGCCACTCCATTGATGAGAGCAATTTCATGCTTCACAGGATTGTTATTCATCTTTCCCCCAGCGAAATGTAATTCTTTTCCTTGCAGACAATTCCGTTTTGATGTTGACAAGTATGACAACTTTGGCACACGCATGCGCTAACCACACGAGCGTACCCCGAGTTGCAGGTTATAAAATTTTAAACGGTAAACTTTTTTTGTTCAAAACAAAGGGGCACTTTTTATGAGAGCTAAGCTTTTTTTCTTACGAAGTGTCCTTCTTTCTATTGTAACATAACCTCCCAGTGCATTTCTTTCGCAGAAAATGTGACAAATTTTTGTTCTAAAACATAGAATATGATTTAAATTTTCGCTAGACAGATTGCCTTGTTTTTTCGTTCACGGAAACGCTCGATTTAAATATTTATAACTTTCCGTTGTACACGACTATCAAAGCAAACAAATCGATCTATAGCTTGACAAATATAAAAAATAAATCGTAGTTCTGTGTAGCCTTCAATGGCATTCGATTAAAAATGAAATTACAACAATAATTCAAACATTAAAAATATAGATTTTAGACGCTTACCATGGCTGATCAATCTTTACTTACTTTCTACCCAATCGCACCACGGTGTTCTGTCGTTGTGGGGAGAATTCATAACTATGATTATTTTTAACAACTGCCTGGTGTTATTTCCTCTAACATTAAAAAATAAAGAAAATAAATAAACGGAATGATTAAAACAAAATTATGGCAGTAGAACGTGCAATTCGGCTTTCTAGCTTTTCTTGACTTTTCAGCTGTTTTAGGAAGCCGAAAACCCATTTTGGATTTTATTTCATCAATAGGAATTCCTGTTGTTGTAGGAAATTGTTGTTATTCCTTATCTCTATTCAAATAGGGTCGAACAGTGTAATTAAAAAAAAAAAGTCTTCGAAAAAATGGCACAAGCAGCACAATTTAAGGTTAATAGACCTTAACAGGATTCTCCATTCCACGCTGATAGTGATCAATCAAAATAAGAAAACCTAATGATAATCAATGGCTCTGAAAAATTAAACAGTCTTTGATTGATAAGCCTTGTCTTAAAAGCAAGCGCATCGACCATTTCCCCTTCCCTTCCCCTCACCCCCTGCAACTGTTTCAATTTTTTTAATATAAATTGATCTTTTTCTAGAAGTGTTGTAGAAACAAGCGTCCATATTCGCGCGTGGAGCACGCGTAGGAGAAATATACCTTTCTTTTCCACGCGTGTCTCCTCGCTCCTCAATCTAACGACCCTCGTGCCTCTCGCTTTGCAAAATTAAAAATTTCCTCAATTGTTTAGCCTGTGACTTTCTCTGTTTCACCTGCCTTTTCCCATGATCCTTAGCTAGTGTCTTGTTACTGCGCCTACGGTATTGCTCAGCGGTGAATTTCTGTGGTTACGCGACGCCATCTTTCATGTTGTTGTATCGAATGCGGCTCTATTACTTCCATGGCGACGTTGTCGAGATCTAAAGGGGCGCGATCTGGTAAGTTTTTCATAGATATTTTACATGCAAGTAAAATAGAAGGCTTTTCTCATCAGAGTGTTGGGTGTTTTCTTTTGAATAGCGTCTCCACTTAGGAACAGCACGCCAGACAATCTACGTCGTTCTGGAAGCTTTGGTAAATCGAGTGGGAAAAACCTACATTTAGCTGCTTCGTTTGATTCCAAATCGAGGTGGGTAGTTTTTTTAATTGCCACTGTTGTAATTTATTGCTGTGATCAAATTGGGTTTTAATTTTAATTACGTAGGCCCACTGTGGAGGAATACCGTAAGGGGATAGCGCATGCACCTTTACCAATATTCTGTGCATTCTTCAGTTGCTACAACTATCAGTAGATGTTTGCACATCTTCTTAGATCTTGAGCTATTTTCATGTGTGTGTCTAGGATTCACGCCAAAACGACTTTTTGTTTTTAGAAATATCATTATGTTGACTTGACTTGCTGCCAAAAAAAATTTAAAAAGTATTTAAATAACCTCATTACTGATATTCATGTCAGATATATGGGAAATTCAGGCTGCCAAACTTGGCACGAGATTAACTTTAAATTTTTTCAACAAACCACCATTCGATTAGAGAAATTTAAAGCACATTTTACTAAAGGATCTGTTTTGTATGAATTAAAAGTCATGTTTATGCGTAAAAGCTGCAGACAACTATCTTTAAAGTTACTCTATATTATTGTGTTTGGATTAATTAGTTAAATACTGGATCTACCATGCAAAGTAAATTAACACCTTCGATTCGATTGGTGTAATCAGTAATCAGTAATTTTAACTAGCAAACATCTAGTGTTTATAAAAATATATAAAGTAGAAAGTGAAAAATTTCATAATGACTTTTCTTTTTTCTTTTATTAACTTATGGACCATATTTCTGTCATATTTGATTAATCTTCTATGCTTTGAGAAAATAACTTTTTGCTAGGATTCATTGGCCTCTTTCATGTATTGTGTCCCTTAGAGAAAGCCTTTAACTCACATGACTGACCAAGACAGAATTTCTCCTTACAATATCAAAGTAATATCAAGAAGACAATTGATAAGAATCAAAAAAATTATCAACTAGGAATTATTGATTGATCCAACACCAAATTCTTGGAAATAACATGATAAGAAACACCAGAGAGAAATTACTCATGAGATCTTTGGGAGTGAAAGGGTTAACTTACTCTTGGAATTTTCTGCTCTGTTATAGCACCTAGATCTAAGTCTCATATGAGAGAAGCACAATATTTAACCTCTGAATATGAATTATGTTTTTGTTCTCTTATAGAAAACATGCAAGATCTTCCTCTTCCACAACAGAAATTGGAAACATTGAAAATGAGTACATTAGGAATCTTCAACAACAGATTTACTTCCTTGAATTGGAAGCTAACTATCTGTATCCTCTATACGACAGTGATTTAAACCTTCAGTGTGGTAATTTTCACTGCTTGAATGCAGCAGAAAGGTTTCTTTAGAGGATTTTTTTTTAAGTCTAGATTTTCTATGCCAGACAATATAGAAAAAAATTGGCTTTTTATTCTGTAAGAGACTTTTCCAGAGAGAATATTTAAAATTAAATGAAAGTCTATACCTATGCATAACTAATTATTTTCTGGTGATCAGTCACCAGTTTTTCTCAGTTTTGTAAGGAAATTATTGCATAACTGAAAGGAAAAGCAGAACAAAAATCCATTTTATTCAAGTGAATTGAATTGCAATGTCTCTTTTACTCTCTATTGTGCATAGGCTCTACATGTTAATTTGAAAGGAGAACAAAGCAGTTTTAAAAGCCACTTACAAATAAGGCTTCATATCATTCATTCCTTCAATTGTTCGATTGCATCTGTTTCCTTTCCTTAACTTGTAAATACTTCTTAAGACGAGAACAAGCAAGGAAAGCATCAGGTAATTACTAGGAATGAAGAACATTTGTATGAGATATTTTCTTTCATCACATGTTTTGTTTTGACCTATGATCAGGAGAGTCAGACAAAAGTACACAATTGACTTACAGGTCAAGGATAATTTTTCTTCTCATGAACCCAAATTATGTCAATTTAGATGGTTCTTTAACCCTTTGTATAGGTAATGACATGATTTCAGGTGCAAGTTGGTGTAAATCAGCACAAGTAAATTTTTCAAAGACAACAAAATTGCAGGAGCCATACTGATCTTGATAATCTCTATTCTCCTCACTTTGTTTGAATGACATCTTCATTTGTTACTGTAAGGAGAACTTACAGGCTGGACGGGTCCAGAGTCAAAAGGGTTTCAACCTTGGTATATTATGTATTTGTATTACAGCCATTCCACCTCGCGTCACTGAGGAAGCAGATCGTATGATGCGAAAGCTACGAGATCTTCAGACTCAAGTGGATGAACGATCCTCAGATGTTGCCAGGAAAGAATCTCAAATGCACATGTTGGAGGCAGAGAAAGAATCTGCCATCAAACGCCTCAGGGATGCTGAAGGTGAGATCTACTGGTAGTATGAAATACAAGATTGTTACTCCTCCCATTTCTCTTCTGCTCCATCTTCTGAACACTTTAACTCCCAATATCTGGTTGTTCATTCTCCCCTCCAGCTCTTACACATTTCCTTGTAAATTAGTTATAAGAATTTGGTGTAAGATCAATACAACAAATTCGACCTGATAAGTTTGAACATTCTCATAACATATTTGCTGAAAAATGTACAGGTATTTTAGGGAGAAGTTGCATGTTAATTACTATTGGGAGTTAAAAGGTTAATTCAATTCCAATGAGAAGACTATTGCTCACAGTAGATGATAAAAAAATAACTTCCTCCCCCCATGCCCACACGCACACAAACCCATATACACACCCAAAGCAGCAGCACAATGCTCTTTTATCTTTTTGGACATTGCTGGGCATATGAATTTTTTAACTCTGTCTATATTTTGGAAATACATACCCCCTTCCTACTAATCAAACCACAAACTCAGGCTGGCTTTTTTTACTAGCAGTCAGCTGAAGGCAATGTTTAACTAAATGCTTATTTTATCTCCAACTTGTGTCAACTTATCCCCAGAGTCTCACGCAGCAGAGAAGCGTCAGTTAGTGAATGAGATAGTCTCGCTGAAAAAGATGTCTGACCTACGTGAACGTGAAAGTGCAAGACGAGATGTGCAGGTACATCAGTACAAGAGTGAAGCTGATAAAGGGCTGACTGCTTTACAGGAAGCAGAGAGAAAAGTGCAAAACTACAGAATAGAGGTGAGTAGAAGGTTTACCATCTCAATGGTTCTGTGTTTGTTAATCCTTTACACCCTAACATCAGTTTGCATATTCTCCATGCTGTTTTTTCTACATTTCCTAAGGTGCTGACAGGGAGAATTTGTGTAACAATCAAGAGCTTCTTTAGTTAGTGATCATTTCCTATATTCTCTTGACCTTAATGTGTGATTCAGAGTGATATTGTAAGGAGAAATTAGATGATCACTTTTTTGGGGTCAAAGGGTTAAGAGTCCTATTCAAAATTCTCTTAGTACATTTTGAACTAGTTTTGTTGAGTTACCATCATAATGACCAGTCACTGGAAAGGAGAAAATTGTAAGGTAGCAATGAGACATCAAAGCAAAAAGCAGCCATTTACATGCAAACCAAAAGCCAAATAATCAAAACAGCTGATCAGCAATCAAACTACCTAAAACATGGGAATCATCCCTTGTCATGCATGGCACTCACCTCTTGCACTCATGGACCACCAGTTGGGTGACAAGGCAGGCTTCTTAAGAAGATCTGTAGAATGCATATTATTCCATAGTCCTTCCTTTTTCTTGGATTTTCCTTAAAAGATATCATTTACTTTAATTCCTTGTTATGACTTTTTCTGGATCCACTCTATGCTGTTAATGTAAAATAATAAAAAAGGAAATGGCATAGAAGGCCAAATCTTTGGGTTTTCTTTTCAGCTGAAGTTTTATAATTTGATTTTAGCTTGACCACAAGACTGAAGATTTGAACAATGTAAGAATTGAACTAGAAGAGAAGAGAGCAGAATGTTTAAAGCTTAAGACGCAGCTGCAAGAGATGGACGACAAGTTTTTTGACTCTCAAGCAAAAACAAAGGAGGAGTTAGGAAGGGCACTCAGGGTGAGGACAGACTACTGTTACTACATGAATTGCACTGTCAAGGATTGTGCAAATTGAGTTTACTCTGTTATTTTGCAGGAAGAGATACGCCAATTAAGACTACAATTAAAAGAAAAAGAAATAAATGCTGAACAGGACAGAAGCTTGAGAAACAAGGTAAAGATTTTTTAAAAATTACCTTTTGCAAGAGCCGGGCTCGATTTGCGAGCCTGAAAAGTTTTGCCTGTTGCAACCATCTTCGCTCACCTTTAGCTTGTTCAGTGGCCTCTGTAGTATTTGTTCACCCAAGTAAAGTAAAATTTTAAGGTGTTATTCATTATTACCCAGTTTCCATACCATGATAATAGTTATTTTGTTTATCCATAATTGTATCGCTATGGAATAGTTCTTTGACAATACGGTTTTTTTTAAGATCCAGGATGATTGCACGGCATTAATCAAAGAAAATGCTGCTATATCTGCTCAGGTCGTAGAACTTAGAAAACAAATAGACATGGTAAGTCCCAGATTTTCAAATTTTTTTTTGAGTGATTGTGTTAAAAGCGTTGTCTGTATAGGGGATAACTTGATTACGAGTGTAGTTTGGAGTTCATAAGCACGAGTAAATTTTTCAAAAACAACAAAACTGCACGAGCCCTTAGGGCAGGTGCAATTTGTACTCTGAAAAATTTACAAGTGCTTATTACACCAAATTACAAGAGAAATCATGTCATTACTTGTTAGTTAACGTTCATGAAAAAACATCAAAGAGAATCAAGACAGTCGAAGTTTTGAAAGCATACGCGCACTATTTGTAATTTGAACTCATGTTACAACTTTGCAATCGTGTTGCATGAGAATGCTCTCGTTTTCAGCTACTGAGAAGCGTGTGATTTTTTCGTGTACATTATTATGAGGTTAGGAGTATCAAAAGAACTTTCTCGCCAATACAAATAGTCACACCACATTCTATCCGCTTACTCACTATCTATCATGGAACAGATAGCGAGAGGCGTAGCCAATCAGATTGTAGAATAAGTAAACGAATAAGTATATTTATACTAATGGTTATTACTTGCCTTTTGTTGTTTTCACCCGATCACGCGCGATTGTGTAGCTTTTCCGCGCTTTTCACCGGTTATGAGCAATACAGATAAATTCATTAACGATCGTGATCAGCAGAATTTTGGTTTAAAAAGGAAAACAATTATAGTAATCTTAATGTTTTTTTTTCCTCTTTAGGATCGTGCTCATAAGGACGAGAAAGATTTTCGTCGACACGCAAACATCCAAGAGCTTGTGACTCTGAAAGAAAGCGAGAAACACCTACAGCATGAGCTTGAACGAATCAAGGAGCTGTTAAAAATTGAACAGCAAAATCACAGGGAGACCCTTGCCAAGGTATTTTGAATTATGGCGCGTTTAGATTGCTTTTCGCGGAATCAAAACGGAAGGAATCAACATGACCAATCAAAAGAGGGAAAACACTGCAACGAGCCAATGAGAAGTCGTGTCATGCAGACTTCATGAAGCGCGGGAAATGCGAGTGAAAACTTTCTCGTGATTGTTTGAGAGGGTTGCGGAAGTTTTTTAAAGCAATCACAGAAAGCCAATAAAGAAAGATCATAACCAATGGATTACTTGCGACGCGCAACGAAGTTGCTCTATCAAAGGTTTTAGGTGACTCTGTGTCCAGTTTACGCTAATACTCTTAAAATGTTTTCGTGGCGTAAACCAATTTCGTTGTATCGATTTTGACTTATATTGATTTGAGTTTTCGTTTCTTCATCTATCTTTTTGTTTTATAAAGTTGTCAAGAGAAGAGCAAGCTTCCCTAGAAGGTAAATATTTTAATTCAAACTCTCTAACACTGCTTTAAAAAATCATGAATTTTAAACCCGCGGTTTTTGTTAAAGTCGATTTAAATGAAAAATGTAAATGAAAAGAAGAAATGAACAGATGACAAAAGGAATTTATTTAATAAAGCATACAGGTTTAACTCTCATGATATTCTTCCTTGCAGCGAACTTGAAGCGAACTCAACTCCGTAACGAATTAAACGAAGTGGAGGGACACCAAGACTCAACTAACTCAGAGAACGTGGCTCTAAAGAGAGATAAACTACTCCTCGCTGACGAAGTAGCGAACTTAAACGCAAAGGTACTATATAACGACAAAACAAGTTAATGCATGAATCATGTATCCGCGTTGAAGCATCGATTCTTACCCGCCTGGTTGCCATACTAGTGCGAAAGCTGCTGAAATTTTTCTTGGGGACCTAAACTCAGCCACTTTTTCCATATCTTTACCCACGAGTATGTCACCTTTCACTCGCGGGTATGTCACCCTTCACTCGCTTGTAGACCACGTTTCACTCGCGAGTATGTCACCGTTCACCCGCGGGTACGCCACCTTTCACTGGCGGGTATGTCACCTTTCTTTTGCGGGTATACCACTTTTCACCCGCAGGTGTGTCCCCTTTTACTCGTGGGTATGTCACTTTTCACTCTTGAGTTTATCAACTTTCACTCGTGGGTTCGTCACCTTTCACTCGCGCGTATTATATCTTCCTCTCGCGGCTATGTCACCTTTCGCTCGCGGATTTGCCACCACTCACTTGTGGGCATGTCACCTTTCAACAGTTCAACCGCGGATCTGCCCAAACATACCCGTAATCTCTTCTTTTGCAATAAAGCATTCATTCTTGTGTCTCGTAGTCTACTGTTTTCATTTACTCATGTCAATAATGTTTTTTTTCTCACATGCTAGCTTGACGAACGTGACGAAGAAGTGGAGCGCCTCAAACTGCGACTTGAAGACTCCGAGTCGCGCTGCTCGCATATGGAATCCAAAGTTCGAATGCAACGAAGCTTGGAATCCATCAAATGGGAAGAGTTTGAGAAGCTGGCCACAACCATGAGAGAATTCTCCCGCTCGATGAGTCCATCAAAAAGTGGTAGCTTGGTGGATTACTAGACGTGTTTCCTTTTTTAACTTTTCAGTTCTTCTCGAATGCAAAACTAACCTCATTATTTGGTCTGACAGAGATTCCCTTGGTTAGGAGCTGTTATAAATTCGTCTTGGTTTTATATTCTGATAAGTTCATTCTGTAATTCCAGAGCGCTGTGGTATCTTTGCTTATTTGCAACGTTACACGGCGAGTTGCAGCAACCTTTACAGTGCCATGGACACCAAAGGCCTTAAAAGGCATCATATGCCCATCGCAAAAGGCCTTTTGCAGTTAGTGGCCTATGTGCAAGTACAAAACTCATGTTACTTGAGAGAAAATGAGGAGGAAAATTTCAGTCCGTTTGCCTTTTTGGCGTCTAAGGCGAATTTGCTTGAGAGAGAATTGCGCATTAGAGTATTCAGTTCGATAGGAAAGGAATTTAAATTCGTTTGCCGTTTTGGATACCTGGGCGCAAATTCGCCCTCCAGGAAGGTCTTTGATATCTAAGATTACTGACTGAAATGGGCCTGTTTAAACTGTAAACATTTTCATATTAGTGTATCAGCTTTGATCTGTTCTGGAGTTTTGTCAGTGAATGAGCTGACAAAGACTTTGAAGCTCCGTTTACTGACTCAACGATCTGGTCTTCACAACGAGAAAAACGTAAGCACAAGCCAGCATATGAGCTGTGCGGTGGTGCTTTTCGTTAGAATCCTTCAGAGCAAGTGACGTTATGATAAACACGCCTGCTCGACTAGTTTTTGAAAACCAGCCTCATGGGTTTGACTTCCGCTAGAATCTACTTCCGCTTTCGCGTAGGTTTGTCTTCCGATTCTGTTTAAGCCGACATCCGCTGGTTGTTACAAGGAAACTTCATAAGACTATCCTTAATCAGGAAATCATTAAAGAATTATATGAAGTGATAATTTTGCATTTTCCCCATTTTTTTTTTCAAGATTTTAACTTTTTTACCTCTCTTACATTTTGGTGGATATTTCTTTTTCCTCAATACCTGTACGTTTAACAATGTCTTGACAATGTAAAGAGAAATTAGTAAGGGATGAACAGAGTGTTTAGGTGTGAAAATGGTTTTAAAAAAGAACTGCATGGAACTATGAAAAAAATTATTAAGAAAACCATTTTTAATTTATTGTGATATTAATTATAACTTTCTGTTGTTTGAAAGAATCAAAAGCCAAATAAAATCATATACAGGTAAATCCTTACCAAAAGGGCTGTGAATTCTTGATAAACTGGCTTAATAATTCCTTTACTCGGGACTAACACTTTCCAGTTTCCATGGCAGCTTTCTTGGGAAATATAGACTCATCCATTAAAGAAATCCTTCAAAAATTTAGAATTACGAAAGTGACGAGGAAAAATTTCCGCTCATGGATGCAATCCTGTCGAGAAAGGAGCGCTTTTCTTTCTTTTTTTCTTTTTTTCCCCTCGTCCGCCCCGCTGTCGCTAGCACGTTCCGGAATCGTTTTCTGCGTGTTTGTTCCTCCCTTCGCTCAACTAAGCAATAAAAGACAAGAATAAGAAAAACGAAAAAAACAAAATAAAACGGCTGTTGAAAGACTTTAATTTCCAAGGATAGACTATTTAAAGGGCTTAAAGTTTTACCGCCAATTGGGATGGACACCTAAACCAATGAAGCGAAATTAAACCATAATTTCTGCATCCTCACATCTTTTTCGAGCTCTCAGGTCTCCGTAAATTAAGTTTGAGTTTTAAGCAAGAAAAGTCCGTTTATAAACTATCTTTCTGACTTCTTATATTAAAGACAGAAACGTGGAGAGTTCGCTCTGCTTCCCAAGTACCGCAGGATCCTCAATCCTGACCGTCAGAGAAGTCTGAAACAGGAATATTTCTTGAACTGAAAGCTCTTGCTCGTACACTGAAGCTTGAAAACGGATTTACGTTCTCGTCTAAGATACTTGAATTTTTTTGAAGTGTCATACAGCGCACCACTTCGTTGAATCCTTTATGAAATTCTCTTTTACGAAGGGAATAGATAATTGGGTTACACACCGAGCTGAAGAAGTAAACGCCCGTTGTTGTTAGAATGACCTCTGCTGTAACTTTGATGTCTTTCACGAACTGACGGAAAATTCCTGTAATCCAGCCTGGAAGATAGCATAAGAGAAATGCAATGATGATTATATTGACATCGGCAGCGGCTTTCTGTTCCCTCTTCTTCCTTAATATGATCTTATTTCGTTGGTTTTGTTGTTGTCGCTTGCAATCAGAATCGTCGAAGCAACCAAGGTTGTTGGCCACTGGGTTTATCTGAAGAGCTTTTGCTGTTCGAAAGACTCTCCAGTTAAGAAAAACAATAACGAGAAAAGGTAAAAGAAAGCTGAAAATCGCGTACGAAATGATGTTTCTTGCCATGGAATCACTATGAACTGACCATCCTTGCTCGCAAAAGAACACTTCGGGGTTGTAAACGTAATTACCAAAACCAAGGAACGGACCGATGGAAAACGGAATTGGGACTATCCAGATGAGAGCCACCAACATCGTTTTGCATTTTGTCATCGTACCATCGTAAGTCAAAGGGGATTTCACAATAGCGTTGTATCGCTCATAAGAAACAGCCATTAGATGCAGAACAGAGTTGAAGTAGAAATAACGCACAAATGAAGGATTAAGGTAACACATTGTACCTCCATACAACCATCTCTGTTGCGCTATGCTTCCGATGCGGAAAGAGTTTGCTAGAGTCAAACAGAGAATATCTGAAACTGCAAGACTTGCAAGCAAAATATACCGCATCACATGAAATCTCCTTTCCAGGACGGTCGTCACGATTACCAAAAAATTGCCTGGAATTCCGATGACGTCGAAAAGAGCGTGAAATGTTGCAACGATTTGGTGAAAAACCATGTTTGACTCTGACGAGTTATTTCTTCAAATGAACCATCCTCAGAAGCTTCTTCCAATAACATCTTGGAGGACCTGGAATAACAACAGACACTACACAATAAGGGCAAATGAAGTACTTGACATGTTTTAGAGAGACAAATGAAACGGAAACTGAGTTACACTTTCTTAAACTCCCACATGTTAGTAGCACGTAGAATTTCTCCTTATCATATCAGTGAATCGTCCGGCGAAAAAGTGAAGAGAAAAAACACCTAAACCTAATTTTTTTTGTCCAATTTATGAGAAAAGTATAATGACTGAAAGAGGAGATGACAAGCGAAGATTTGAGGACAAATCTTTAGGCAATGGATTTACTTGTAATATAATTTGAAAAGCAAAGTATCCTGCTAAATGTCTTAAAGACTCTAAACGAGTTCTAGAGATTCACATAGTTTTGAGAATTTTCTTTTCTTTTTCTTTATTATCATTACTAGTATTCTTATTCTTATCATTATTTTGTATTTGGAAAGTATAAGAGAAATTATAGGCAGCGACCCCAAAAACGATTCGCGAGCCTTTTTGTGAATCACGTTTTGCGTTTCACAAATCTTTTCTGCACGTGTTATCCACATAGGAAAGAAGATTTGGTCTACATGCATTTGGAACAAAATTTAATTTATTCCTCACGTCAATACGTGGGTAGAAGCTGCCAGGGCCTCGAAAACTTCCCTTCATATAAAAACGTGTTAAAGATAATTTATAGTCGACGTGGCCAATGAGTCCACAGTCCTTAGTTCAATATATCAAAGCTTTTATTTTTCTTTTCTTCGTCGATCAAGCTCCATTTAATTAAAGTTATCCATGTTAGGTGTTTATCAACAAAGAAATCAGGATTATCTTGGGAAAGAGTTTTTACCGACATGTGTTTCCTCTCTTCCTTATTATCAACAACAGCAACATGCAGATGTTATTTTCTGAACTGAAAAACGACAAATGAATAAAGGGGGAACGTTTCTAAAGAAACTGTGGTGCTGCGTCGGTGGGGAAGTGTAAAAAGATAATTTGGTTTTAACAACTGAGTTGATAAAAGTAAATTGGCCACCGTAAATAGTTAAAAATAAATAGTAGATAATTTGGAAAGCTGACATTCAGAGCGTTAGCCATTCGTCAGGGCAAATATCGAAGGGCTCTGACCAAGAGCTAACGCTCAAAAAGTGAGCTTTAGAAACTTTTTACGGTGGCTTATTACATTATCTACTCAGTTTATTAGACCAAATTATCATATTAAATTTATGCTTAAAATCGCATCTTTTTCTCAGCCAATAAGACCACTTCACTAAAACACAAAAACCAATTAAATTTTAAGACTTCTTCAAAAAAAAATCAATCAAATTGCAGGAAAAACTGTTTTTTTACAAACCAGCTCTAAGTATTTGTACAGATTACAAAAACTTGTATTTGGCAACTGGATTTCAAAATAGATGTAATAAAATGGTAATTAAACTCCGTTTTGTGCAATTTGGTCTGAAATCATACCTTGTCACTTAAATATTAAACATTTGTCAAAAAACTGAAGTCACTAAGTTTTCAAAAATCGATGAATTGGGGGAGATATCTCTGGAATCCCTGTCACTGATTTTTTTTTGGTCATTAAATCAAATCACGTTGAAAGAGAAAGTGAAATTATCGAGATACGAAGAGCGATGTCCTAATTGGCCAACAACCTACCGTTTGTTTGAATTTTACAAAAGAAATAAATTGCACTTTCTATCGGTTTATCGGCGTAATAACATACTTTGTACGTCGGGGGAACACGAAAAAAGTTTGAAAATTAGTCATCATGCCGGTAAAGCCTGTTACACGATGGCAAGTTTTCCAAGACAAGTTTTACGTGCTCCTGAGTGTGAACGACAAGGTATTTTGACAAGTGTTGCTTTTTTATCATTATTCGTTGTATCCAGCGTTACAATAGTACAGCCGAGTCAGAACCGAGATCACTCAGCGCCCACAACTTCTTGTCAAGTTTTCTGTGTTGACACATACATACCATCAAGTTTTGCAAAATTATAAATGAACTTTCCTTTAATTTAATATGTAATTCTCTCAGATTCTTAAGATGCATCCTTCATTTTCCGGTCCATACCCTGTTCCAGGCGTTCAGTTGGTAAAACAGCGGCGCGATAGAAGTGGAGGAGTGAAAAAACGAGAAAGGCCTGAGTCGGGTTTTCACAGTTACCCCGCTGTCCAAGAAAGGATGAATTTCTAATTTCTTACTTTAGGACTTTCAGATTTCTTTCACCTAATTCATCCTTCTGATTTTATCATTCTCGTTCGAGTGCCGATTCTATGGCGTGAGCGAAATCACGAACGTGTACGCAAAATGATTATTCTTTCGTATTCTTTCTGCACAAACAAATAACAACTGTGGACAGCCTGGATAAGAGAAGAAACTGGGTCGTCGGTGGTCCTTCAAAGGTGAGAATATGACAGCATCCTCTCAATTTCAATATCAAAGCGCCATGGAGAACACCTAACAAGACCTTCGGCAAAAACTTGTGGACCGCGCATTCACGCATCCTTAGCATCCACGCCTGATTTCCAGATTTTGTGTCTGGACAGGTACCCAGTCATAAACGGTGAACTGTTCTCCGGTATATTAATTCAAGACCCCGAAAAACCGTGTTCTGTTTGGCGTCACGTTACGGTAATCCTTTCACCCCTAAGAGTGACTTGCATCTAACTTCTGCTTACCGAATAACAGGATTCTACGATTGACTAGAATTCGAAAAACGTTCTCTGAGAAAAGAGGTGTATTGTGACTCAAAAATGATAAAATTTGACGTTGGCGCGTTAAAATTTTCTGCACCCTTGAACAGAAAATTACTCTGGGTCAGTCACAATGAGAAAACTTCAGTCACCTCGAAACTCAAAAGGATGTCCCCTCCCCTCCCCCCCCTCCAATTGCCATTCCGTGAAGTCAAACTCCAGAAAGAATTTCATGTTATCCTTAACCTTCAAAATGCTTTTATTCTACACCCACCTTCTTTTAATATATATATATATATATATACTGCATTTCCTCGAATAAGCGCCCACGTTATAATAAGCGCCCACCCCTCCATAAGCCATAATGTCAAACAAACGCCCCCCTCGAATGAGCGCCTCTCCCCACCCCCTCCTTCACTTTCTTAAATAATAGGGATACAAAGAAAACTTGCTTAATTCTATTTATAAATTTTTAAGCTTCAAGTAAAAAGGAATTAGTACTGGAAAATAATGAGCGTCTCCCTCGATTAAGTGCCCTCCCTCCAGTAAGCGCCCCCGCAACCACTTTTGGCCGAAATTTTAAACAGGCGCCCGGGCGCTTGTTCGAGGAAATACGATATACATAACCTTGACCTAATGGAGGTTGAAAATGAATTTCCGTGCGTTCTCTACAATTAATACGTAGCTTTGTTGTTGTACGGAGTAGCTTTGATTTAAAATGATGAAAATGAGCATCTTGCACTTGAGGCTTCCTGTGTTACAACAAGTTTTGTTTGAAGGCGTGAAGCAAAATTTGTCAACACTCCCCTGACCGCAAGTTTTAAAAACTATTTCAGTGGTCTTTGTGTTACTTTTTTTGCAGTTTTCGTATCGTCAATTACTTTTTCAAGGATAAAATCTCGTTTACGAGAGAGGCATTTCTAAACGAAATCTGAAATAATTACAAACGCACATCAAACCACGGGGGTTCCTCACAAGAAGCCACAGAGAATTCAATAAAAAACAAGGAAACTTTCATAAGCGTGGGAGAAAGACAATTGACCAATCGTGATTATGTTTAGCTTTGATTCCGATTGGCTGCTGGCGTGGCGCGAATTTTATGAACCAATCACGAGCTAAGTAAAGCAAAATACTCCACAGTTTCATTTTACTTTCGACACTCAATGGCAAATTGATTTGTTTGGCACAGGTTTTCATGGCACTAACTAATTCAGGGTTTTTATCTACGTTTCCTCCGAGTCCGGAATTAAACTGATGCTTGCATCTTAAACCAAAAGTTCGATTTAAAGTCTTTGATTCTTAAGTCGATTCTTAGGTCTTTGATTCTTAAGTCGATTCCAAGTCTTGACCAGAAACCAACGAAGGAGTTTTTTGTGGGTCTTCTTAAACTTCATCAAACCGAGAAGTCCATTTAGTCTAGTGATCTATAATACAATAGGAAAACCAAAACAATAAAAACAAAATTTATGCAAACAAAATCTTGTCACTAAGCATTGGGGTTCATTTTCCAGTTAGACAACACTTTTACGTTTATTTTACCGTTTATTTTATGCTGCATGACGCAAGAAAATGGGAATGAAGTATAGAAACGCAATTTGGCGACTCTCAGTTTAAAGTACAAGTTGTTTTTATTCTTAAAATCTTGATCAATCTCGCGTTGCAGCGGAAGATGATCAACACTTCAGATGAACAATCCACTGCTTCTGAAAATTTAAATTGTTCAAAAACAATTTATTATTTTCTTTTGTAAAGTTATTTGATGATTCTGCACAGATATGACAAGCATTAAGGCAAAGATAATATAATTTTTCACCTCACTTGTTTTCGAAACGTTCCGCGTAGATCCTGCTACCAGGATGTAGTTTACTGACGTATTTTTTGGAGTTACATAAGTTACGCATCATAGCGCTCGTGCCCCAAAACGTCATTGACTCTTGCAAAGTATACTTCAAGCGTTTGATTCTAAGATCAGGCATGTCTTTTCATCAAATAATCGCAGTTCTCCACGCTATTTTCAATATCGTCGGACTCCCCGGAAACGTGTTGGTGTTCATGACGATCACGTTTGAGAGGAGATTCAATGTAATGCGATATATTTTACTCGCCAGTCTTGCAGCGT
The DNA here is from genome assembly GCF_036669915.1 of Pocillopora verrucosa. NCBI lineage: Eukaryota > Metazoa > Cnidaria > Anthozoa > Scleractinia > Pocilloporidae > Pocillopora > Pocillopora verrucosa. The sequence goes on along the minus strand of NC_089316.1, from coordinate 3,789,884 downwards.
CCGATATTCTCTGTTTGATTCTTACAAACTCGTTCCGCATCGCCAGCATAGCAGAAGAAAAATGGCGCTACGGACAAACGATGTGTTACCTTAATCCGTTTTTTGTGCGATATTTCTACTTCAACACCGTTCTGCATCTGATAGCTGTTTCTTACGAAAGATACAAAGCTATAGTGAGATCTCCTTTGACCCACGATGGCACGATGACAAAATGCAAATCAGTGTTTATCGCCCTCATCTGGATAGTTCCGATTCTAGTTTCCATCGGTCCGTTCCTTGGTTTTGGCAATTACGTATACAACCCCGAAGTGTTCTTCTGCGAGCAAGGATGGTCAGTTCATGATGATTCCATAGCAAGAAACATTGCGTTGTATGTGATTGGCATGTTTCTTGTGCCTTTTCTGGTAATAGTTTTCCTAAACTGGCGAGTCTTAAAGACGGCAAACATTCTTAAAAGAAACGCTGCCGCGCCGATCCTCAACGAACGCACCGTTGGAGCGGAGATCCATCGCAAAGAAACGCTGAGGCGCATGAACGAACGGAAAGCAGCCGTCGATGTCAGCATTATCATTGCGGCGTTTCTGTTGTGCTTTTTACCCGGTTGGATTGTAGGACTTTGCCGTCAGTTCGTAAAAAATGTCAAGATTCCAGCAGAAGTTACTCTATCTACAACTTGTATCTTCTTCGTCAGCTCAGTATGCAATCCTATAATATACTCCATCCGGAAGCGAGAGTTTCGAACCAGAGTAAAGAATTTGTTTAGGCGGGTTGGGGTCGCGCCTCATGTTAGCCCTAACGAAATCAGTTGCCAAGTTGAAAGCGCAAGTCTTCCACTTCGTCGACAATCGAACGCTTTCTTCTTGAAAACAAGAAGAGGACCACTCCTAAGTTTCTCAGGTTGCCAACAGGGCTCTGATCAATTTATTTCAATCGAGGCTGGTGTAATGTCACAGAGACCTTGCCTCAGTCCCATTCCAGAGATGGATACTGATAGCGAACTTCACTTCAGTGAGATTCCGATAGACTATCAGTTAAGAAATTGTGAGTCAGAGGTTCTGCCAAGTCAAATTCACAGTTTACACTTGGGAAGAGTGGGCTTTACAAAAGAGAATACCCTAACCTTTCTGTAGTTGTAAAATAGATCTATATTCTTGAAAAAAGAGAAGTAAACTATCGAAAAACGCGTTGCATGCACTCTTAAAAGAAACTGCCTTACCTAATTTAACCTCCGCTATAACAAGATATTTTCGGAAACGTTGAAACTGAAAATCTTCCCCAGAACAAGTAAAGTAAGCAATTTGCATGACGAAAACATTTTGTATCACTTCTCTTCGCTATAAATGATAAAACAATTTCAAGGTAATTTTATACATTTCGCCTTTTGCTTGTTTTGAGTGTATTAGTGTAGAGAAACCAAAACAAAAGTACAGATTAGGGACTAGCATCACAAGGAGCCAATAGAAGTTCTAGTTAAAGACACGTGACTTGCAGAAAACGCGGCGAAAAAAAAAACTAGTGACCAGGCCGCGATTGATGTCGAGTTTGCATCCGATTGATTGAGCTTGAGAATTTAGCGTCAATAACAGAGTAGTAGAACAAAGCTATCATTGCAATCTCCGATTACTTTCCATATTAATATTTAAAAACCACTCTCATGAGCAAGCCTTGACTAGTTTTCGTCACTGCTGCGGTATTTATTAATACATAATTCATCTTTCTCCGCCAATTTTGTGTAGCCTGGGGCCCCAAAGGATTAAGTCTGATAATCCTTAGTTTTCATAAAGGAATGAGAAACAGAGAAAGTAAGATTTCCACGTCGTGTTTTGAAATTAGGTTTCTTCCTACTCACTAACTCTTATTATGAATGTTATTCCAAGAAAAAACTCCAAAGCTTCAAATATAAGGAAGGAGTGAAACAAAGAACAGAAACACATATTTAACAATTCAGGACGCATGAGAAGAAGAATGAATTCATTCAGTTTCTCTAGGAAACTCGCCGATATGCCCATATTCCATGTCTGTTCTTCGGACACTAACTTAGGATAGGGTGAGGGGAAGTTAAGTAGGAGAATGTTTGGTAGGCAGCATGAAACAAGGATTCAGGTGAGGGCATATCGTCAACTGGCAAAATTTCACTAATTATTACTCAACACCTACGATCCTTTCCGGTCAATATCACAGTTGTTAATGATTTCACCCAAAATTGCATTTTTCTCCTTTTTAGGCCGTCACCACTAATTAGCACCTCTTAATACCGCCTAAATTCACTGAGAATTCTTGAAAATACAACAGGTTATAAAATTGCTCTAACATCTTTTAGCCCGTCATGCATTAAATAAGGAAGCAAACTGAAACGAGATAATGTGCAAAGAAAACACCATTAAAGGTATTTTACCCAAGGTAATTTATAAAAATTGTAGCTATTGTCCAAGTGCTATGCACCTCCTCCAATGAAAAAACCTTTCGCTTCTCACCACACTTTTGCAAAAACTCTAGACCCAGGACTTGGATATTCTACGTTTCTTACAAGAGTATCATGTTATGACTTGTGCATTGTCACCCTTTCATGATGTTCTAAATATCAATTCTCAACACTGTTTGGGATACATTTCTTACACTTTCAGAACTGAGAGTTTGGTATTTCATCAAACATTTTCCTCATCAATATTTATACCCTCCATCAGCACTCTGCTAGAAAATGAATAATTATTGTTGAGAGAAATTCTTTGGGTCATCCCTGGGAATTAAATGCTTAAAATTTTTAAGTGAAACAAATGTAATCATTCAGAAGGAGGTGAGAATTTTAGTGACATCAGATTGTACCATTCAATCAAAGAATCAAAACCAATATCACACAATTGTGGTTTATTGTGAAAGGACCCCCAGCTTACTAGCAGCTATGCATAACAGTCTTAAGCCAACAGCACCACCTTGGCTCCAACCTACAGTACTCAAGGAATAAAAAACAATGATCCTACTACATGTACTTGGGGAGCTTTTGAGCTCAGACCTACCTAAAGACATAAGCTTCCTCCCAGCACGAGTCAGTGTATATTTTTTTTAAAGTTTATACTGGTGATTTGTTATTTTGAAGTTGAGACTATACAGAATTTCAAATCACCATTGGAATAATTGAAATTCTCCAAAAGCAAATCATTAGAGGGTTCCTTTGCCCAACAAGAAAAGAATTATTGGAATAATAGTTTATTCAGACTCTCTGGCTAGGGAAGGCAGACTTATGAATGCCCTTCTTTATGGTGCTTTGACTCCAACAACTTTCTTTCCTCCCTGAAAAACAAATAGAAAGAATTTTTTTATTCAGTAGATGTTAACTTCATATCTTTTCTCTCATAATGCTTATTTTAATAAGCAATTTGAGAATTCCCCAATTATGGGATCTAAGTGCTACTGATTATCTCTTGGAAGAGGAACCTTTTCCAACCCCTTTGCTGAGGTATAGAACTTGCTATCTATAAATACAGTAAAGCACTACGTAAATCTCTTCCCTCTTTAACCCTTAAACAGAATTTCTCCTTACAATATCTTTACAATATCAACCAGATAAGTGATGAGAATAAAGAAAAATATCCTTTTGAGGACAATTGGTTGATCCAATACTAAATTCTCTGAAATAATGATATAAAAACTGTATGGTTGACAGTAAGGAGAATTACAAATTTGATCTAGGAGTTAAAGGGTTAAAAGCGTATCAATATAATTTGTGATTTCATATTCAAGCTATAGATATAGTGAATTAAAAAGATTTGCAAAGATAAACCCGCGGCAAACTTCCTCATTAAGTTTGTTTCTAAAACGTAGCACGTGCTTCTCAATCGATAACTAGACGCCATCTTTAGATTTAGATGAGCCTGACGTTGTATATCATCCATCCTAGTGTCCACTTTGTAGCACGTTAAAGATCTTTTCCCTTACTTAATTTTGGAGGGTCTATCTAGAACGCTGACAGCGTAAAGAAAGATTTTGTTTGTCTTTGAAAATGGCAACCAACTTTTTGAGAATTGGCTACCACTTTGAAGAATTTAGGAGCCAAGTGGCTATCAGAAAAAAAGTTAATTTCACGCCCTGAACAGCAGAGAAACAGAAACCAGGAGACGAAACAATTATTCCATTCTTGATAATTTCTTAAATAATATGCCAGTGACAGTCTAGAAAATAAATGTAAACAGCTAAAAGTACATGTGCACTAATGTATTAGCACAATCATGTCACCATAAATAGCCAGAAATGGTTCTACTTTCTCTTGCCTTTTTTTTTTTTAATTTTTAAAATCAAAAGTCTTACAGCCAAAAATTAAGTGTGAATTCCTTGTTCATGAAGGTAGAATGCTGCAGATTTCCAATCTTTATTTTCCAATTGCTACTTTCCAATCATTACAAGGGGCAAGAATGGTGGATTTAAAATTTTAAACAAGGATGTTTTTTGACCTAACTAATGCCTAAAAGTAAAAAGAAGATGCACCTCTCAGGAAGACCTTTGGCTTGCACTTCCAAAGCTTGGCTTTACACATGAGGAAGTATAATTACTTCAAAAGTAATGCCTTAATGTCACTGTGTTTCAAATCAGCTCAATCTTACCTTTTTAAATTCCTCATCCTGTCGTTTCTCGTAATGGCCAAAGTCATCAAAGATTGACGTCTGGTGCTTGTAAGAATGAATGATCTTCAGTACCTGTTTTCCTTTCTCCAGTGGGACTTCCTGGGTATCCCGGGAATTGGTAACAGGCTTGTTGTCATTGTTCTCCAAGCGAATATGACGTAATGCATTGTTTGGCACATCCTTCACATAGAACCATTTCACATCAAACTTGCCTTTCCACTTGTCCTGAGTCCAAATTCCAGTTTCAATCTCCATATCGACCTCCGATGTCATCATTGCAATTCCACAGAAATGGCCACTTCCATTCACACTGAAAAGCAGATAAATTGGAGATTTACTGCCCTGCTGCTCTTTAAAAGCATCGTTCAAACGCCTGTTTCCATGCTCTGTGCTTGTCCACACGGAGTATTTGATTGAACGATGAATATCGTCCTCGCTGTAACTTTTGATAATGAAAAACCGGGCATTTTTCTGAAGTAGGCCAAATTCCTTTGGATTGTAACAATTCTTGGATCTCAATTTATCAAGAATTGGAACAGATTCAGATGAATTAACTGGTGGATTCACAGGTCCTGGATTTCCGGACATTCCTCCTGTATTGGGTCGCGGCCTTGTGCCGCGGCCAATCGCAGGCTTGTTGGGACCAGATTTTACTGCATTTCCCCATGCTCCAGATTCAACTTTAGAAGGCCCAACAGTTTGTTGTGAGGTTATTGGAGGAGGCAGTTTTGGTTTTGGTGGAGGTAACTTTGCCTTTGGCTTAGCTGGTTGGCTTGCAATAGCAGCCCAAGACTTTGGTTTAGTCTCAGAAGGAGTAACAGTTGATGAACTAGTTGCCTGAGATAACTTGGTTTGATCGTTCAACCCTTCATTTCCTTTGTCATCTACTCCTAGAGCCAAACTAGAAAGGGCATTTTCCACATTTCCAGTAGAACCAAACTCCTTTCCTTTCAAAGAGTCCAAATCAACTCCAATAGGATTCAAAGCTCCGTGTTCAGATGTCGGAGGTGGTGGTGGTTGGTAAAAATTTGGCAACATTGCTGCCCCCTGAGACTGTTCCCCCCATGAAATATCAGTAGATGTTCCAGGAAAATAGAGTGCTGGGGGGCCCTGAGAGTTATGGGTTAAACTGCTTAGATAAGCGTTTGTAGAAACGGCGACTCCTGCATTGTGATTGAACATCTGGTCTTGTAATAGTTGTTCTCCGTTCCCAACTGCTCCGAAACCCGATGAAGGAAACAGCGTGTTAGGATTGAGCGAAGGCACTCCAGTGGACCAAGTGCCGTCGCTGATTCCAGCAGCATTCAGATAAGGGAATGGCATCGGAGGTAATCCTGTATTGGAACCCGTTGTTGTCGTAGGATAAAATGGTGGCAGATAAGTGTCCGTTAATTGGCTCGGCAAGCTCGTGTTGACTTGTTGAGAGTTCAACTGTTTCTCGGTGCCCTAAACAAGAATTTATGATTATCGTCGTAAGCCGATCCATCGGGAATGCCATGACGTTATCGAAGGGATAGAAAAAAAGACATGGCAACAGTTAGTGTAGGCCCTTGAAGAAATCAAATCGTGGTTAAAGCGGAGTGGTGCGAAGAAAATACGCCTGCAAAGTAAACATCTGACAAATCTCACCTGTTTCGCTCCCGGATGGAGGTAACGATCGATATCTTCACCCGCCACATTCTGTAATTCGCCATTTTTGTTCACGTACCCTGTAAAATATTCGAAACAGCGTTAATCGATTAACTATCACGCAAACGGCTCTTTGCCGCTTAAAGCACGCAGTAAAAAGACAGTGACGTACCTTTTCCGCTGTGATCCTTGGGTCGCTGCGCACACACGAGGGAACACGCATTCAGGAATGCAGAGGAAATTAGAATCAAATTAGTCGTTGTTGCCGTTGGTCGCCAAGAAATCGGCGAAAAACGAAATGATTTAAACTGAAAACATACCTGGTCGATAGTAGCTGACATTCCCTAAAAGAGTACAATAGTCTCCGATACTAAAATCTCCAAATGATGGTCACTTCGTTCCACGTCGTTTAGATTATGAGGAAAGAGAACAAAAGAAAATGGCCGCTCCTTCTGTGGTTCGTCTGCGCGTGCTTTGCGTGACTTCACCAAATTTACGCAACTTGTCAATCAAGTATTCCAAATATGGTATTTCCCATAGGCCTTTTTGGGTAGATTCTAAACAAGATGGTGGACTAAGGTACGAGGAACCAGGAATTGAAATATTTTGTTGACAATACTTCAGCGCGATGGCATTATTACAGGTTTGTTTTGGCCATTTTGATGTTTTCATAATCACAAACCAGGGCTCAAAAATGAAAGTTTTCGTCTTGCAGTGGCGCCGGTTCAATTTTTTCGACAAGGAGGTTCTGAAAGACCCCGGAACGACTCAGCCATTTACGGGTCTGAAGGTTGGTTCTTACAAACATAACTAGGATTTAGATGACGTTGATAAGAGTATGAATTTATTCAAATGAAAATTTTGCTCCCCATCTCTTTTTAAATCGATTCATAGCTTATGTCATCGATGAAAAAACTTCAAAATGGTTTGCAACCAGATCTCCTCCCATGCTGGGGGAGGGGTGGTGTGGGATGGGGGAGGGGGTGCCTTGCTCCATCTCACAAAAATTTGTTTAAGTTAAGTTAAGTTTTTACTCTACAAATTTACAGCAAATAACCAAATACTGCAAGGACATTGATTGGATGATCCCTACAAGTAGTCAAAATTGCAGACTGACATAGATTTCATTGCAAAAGTGATTTTCTTAGTAATTTATTTTGTCCAACATGGTGCTCAGTTTTAACAGGTTTTGAAAATATGTCTGTGTTTAATTTGGAATGAGAAAGTGAAAGTCTAATGAAAAATGAAATAAGAAACTGAAAAAAGTGTTTTTGGCAATTTGCACAATTTCTAAACTAGGACAAATCTTCCAGCACTTGAGTGCTACAAGACATGTTTATAATCCTGACTTACATTACAGTCAAGTGTATTCCTTTCAAAGCATGTTGTATATAGAAACAAGTTTTTGATGGCCTATCCTAAAAGAGACAATTTTTACTTCTACGTTGGCAACTGTTGAAAAACAATTTCTTTTTTGTCCCATTTTTGGCCTATATTTTGTGGTCAATTCTTTTGTGAGTGTGGAAGCTGAAAAGAGATTTTAATGCCCACTAAGTTCAACTCTTTTATTTGGAATTTATCCCTGATACTTCTAAAATCAAACCATCAATCTTGATACTATGGGTATATTAATTTTTGTTGGGGGTGATGTGTTAGGGTGAGGTCATACAGCCAGTGGGGTGGGGGATGTGTGACTGTTTGGACACTGACTTGTGTTGATTTCATGGAGATTCATGTAAATGTCAATATTTGAATAGAATTCATGTTTGTGTCATATAGGATACTAGTATCACAGCATGCACAAGTGGAAGAGGCCAGCTAGTTATTGGAGGCAAGTGATCTTTATTACAGATTGAGCTCAAATTTTGCCATTATAGTTTATTTTAAAGATGCAAAAAGCATTTTAAAACATGACTTTCAAACAGAAAGTAGCTGGGGCTGTGAATAAGTTTAGAAGTAGAAGACAGTTAACCCTTTAACACCCGAGATCTCATTAGTAATCTCTTTACTGTCTGCCATACAGTTCTTTTGATGTTAGTTTGGAGAATTTGGTAATGGATCAACTAATAATTCCCTAAGTGATGTTTTTCCTTTTTCTTGTCACTTGTCTGCTTGATATTGTATCGATATTGTAAGGAGAAATTCTGTCTTGGTCACTCATGGGAGTTAAAAGGGTTAAAAAAACATAGGCTGTTAAGTACCGTGGGTGCCATGTAGTTTTGTTTAATTATGCTCAAGACTGGCTAATGTAAGATTTAGGAAAAGTAATTTTGTTTTTTTTTTATATAGTGCAGTGATTAAAGTATTTGGTTTTTGTATTTTGACAGATTCAGCTGGTTTTGTCCACTTCCTGGGCCGTGATTTAACCATCACATCTTTCCAGGCCTATGAAATGCGTGTGTCACATTTTTACCAACTTAAACAGCAAAATATTTTATTTACAGTTGGAGTAAGTGCTTCATACTCAATAAAACAAATTAATTATGTGAAGTACTTCCCTTTACACCTTAACATCATTGTGCATCTTCTCCACACTCTTCTCTACACATTTCTTAGATTCTAACAAGGAGAATTTGTAAAACAATCAAAAGCTTTGTTAGTTGCTGATCATTTCCTTTATTCTTGTGACTTAAACATTTTATTCAGGAGTGATATTGTAAGGAGAAATTAGAATCTTGTCACTCTCAGGGATCAAAGGGTTAAGGATTCATTAAGATGTCACTGGGCTACAGCTCTCTTTACAAATACAAGACAATTATTTCAAGCTTTTATCATTTCCAACTATACTATGTATTCCTAAGACAAGCAGTGTGGTGATGGCAGTTTTGTACATCATGTCTTAATGATATTGTTGAAAGTGTCCTCATGAACTGTAATCTTTTATCTCTACAGGAAGATGAAGTAGGAGGAATTGATCCAATTATGAGAGTTTGGAATCTAGACAAGGTTTGTTTTCTAATATTTTTAAGCTACACCTTATGACTTATACTGTAGATAATTAGAGCACATGTGCACACACTTCGGTTTCTGCTTTTAACAGTTTCTCTAAGTTGTTTGCAAGCTCCTTTAAGAGTTTAGCAAACTCATTAAATTTTAGAGCAAGTTTTTCTAGGTAGTAAGGAAACTCCACTAGGTTTTTCAGCAAAGATTGCTTACTTGATGGTGAACCCACCTAAATTATTGGAAAACTCGCTTCTGTTGTTAGTGAACTCATCTTAGTTGTGAGGAGATTCATCTTAGTTGAGCTCACTTTTAGCTGTTAGCAAACTCATCCTTTGTAAGTTGTTAACAAACTGCTTGAAGTTATTAGGAAACTTATCAAAGTTGTTAGCAAACTCATCTAAGTTGTTTGAAAGTGATGATATTCCATGTTAGTGTGTGTCTTTCACTGATGTTATCAATTAATGAGAATTGTTTTTCTCTAGATTGACAAGTATGGAAACCCTGTCTGCTGTTGCATGCAGCGGCTTATTCCAGGAAACAAACCAGTTGCGGTACAATTTGTTTATGATTATTTTACATCATCTAATTTCACAAAAATTTTCATTTTCTCTACTCAGTGCTTATAATTAAAGAAGTTATAGAAATTGGTCAATTTATCCTGAACTAAATATCTAAACCTGACCTGGAGTGGTATATTGAGGTTTTAAGAAAGGACTTTTATTCTGAATGGCAGGTGTCTTGTTTGGCATTGATGGAAAACTTGACACAGATGGCTGTAGGATTTGCTGATGGTACTGTTCTTGTATACAAAGGAGATATCACCCGTGATAGGTGAGAAGCAAAATGTCATTGACTTAAAAATGCACAGTAAACAATGTATGCAGTTACTATTTTTAGAGTACTGTCTCTCTTTCATTCTGAAGGAGATTTTTGTTTGTGAAAGTGAATTATTTTTTGACAGTCCCAACAGAAGTCATTATGAAAATCATTCATTGCCAGTACCACACAAGTGGCCTATTTATTGCTAAAGAATTTTACTAGGTAACTTACTTTTCATTCAGAATGACAATACTTTTTTGCTTGATAAACCTGGATAGATATAAAATTTGTGATGAAGACTACTCGAGTCTTAAAGCCAATAACATCATCATGAACAGTAATTTACAGAACTGTGCAGTAGCTGTATCTTCAACTGTAATCAACTATGCTGCTTTTATCTTTCAGCTTCCAACCAAATTTGTCAGATCACTTAAAATTCATTGTCATTTTTGATATCTCCAGCCTTGACCATTAATTTTTCTTCCTAATTAGCTGAGTGACTTACTTTGTAAGTCGCTTTTACAAAGGGCAAAACATTTGAAACTTCAGCTTAAGAAACTCTTTCCTCCTGTCAGTTACTTTAGAAATTTACCTTTATTAACTAGTGATTTACTGTCTACCAATGCAATATTTTGTGGTTTTGTAAGAGTCAAAGTTATTTTTCCGCATCAACAATAACAGCTTGAAATATCATTGCCTATTACATTATATCATCATTCTTTATTGTTTTTAAGGCACACAAAGCAGAGAATTGTTCATCATGACAAGCATCCTGTAACAGGTACAGTTAGGTTTAGTTTTCTCCTTAAAAGGGTAAAAAAGGTGACATTGTTACAATGAAAATGGTACAACAATCAGTAATCAAAATAAGGTTCTATCTAGAAGATTATATACTGTGTTGGAGGGGGGGCTAGAATTTGAATTTTAATCAAGTTTTCATTCATTTCTTCAGTATACACTGTGTTTTTGGAATAAATACTGATGCCATTAGTGTTTCAATAATCATTTGGTAACATAGGTAGAACAGAGTGTATAGCTATAATAGGAATTAGGTTTACTCTGATTTGTCGTGAATGATGGCATGATGATATTTTGCTATTTTTTGTCACCCAACATAGGACTTGCCTTCAAACAGACAAGTGACAGTGTAATTCTGTTCGTTGTGACAACTGAAACAGTTCTGTCATACAACACTTCAGCTAAAGATCGTAGAGTGAGTACCAGTTTTGGTTAGAAATTTTGTGGTTGTGTGGCAATATGATGTCAAACTCAAGGAGTTGTCATAGACTTTCTAACCATGTGATGTAGATTCTTTGCATATGTTCAAACGGAGTACAGTGTACCATCCAAGTTGACATAAAATTGAATTTTTTAAATCTCTGTTGTGGAGCTAAATCTCAGCATCCTTACAGTGATTACATGTCCTGTCTAGTATTCTTTTATCTTACAGTTGTTAAGACTTTCTCACGCATGGAGGCATTTTTATAGCATTTTGCACTTGTACCTTAAGCTCTTAAAGGTCAAAATTTTGAACACAAGAAGGGTTGAACTTGTTTGTGCAAAGGAACTAATTTTTAGATATGTTGCTAAGCCACAGCTGAGAAAAAGGGATTTTCTGGCCAAATTTGTCCTTGAAAATGCTGCTGTATTAGAGAGTATGCTACAGCTCACAGTTATTTGTTTTTAAAAAGTAGATTTTCATCAGTAGGATTCAGTATTTTATTTCTAAACTTTATCCTCAGGAAGTACTTGATGCTCATGGCTGTGAACTCCGTTGTTCAGTTATGAGTGATGCTTCACAAGAAAACCAATTTATTGTGGCTCGAAAAGAGGTCAGCCTTGTATACTCTAACTCAGTGTACCTGCCTTTAAATAATTCTCAATGTCTATTTTGGTACCTAAATGCACTCTTGAAAATTGACTATTAAATTGGCACTGATTTTTTTTCTCAGGCTTTGTATTTTTATCAAGTTGATGGCAGAGGTCCTTGCTTAGCATTTGAAGGTATTTCTGATATGTAAACAAATTTAAAATGTACTGTTATGCACTGTTATGATCAGGAGATTCAATAAAAGCCAGTTACTGACTGTCTTTGGCCTTGTGTAAGACCTCTGACAGCAAGCAGGCTCATGATTGGGTTTTGCCTTATGGCCTCTTAAATGGACAATGCTGCCCATTATACCATCAGCATTTGCCTTTGGAAAAATTTATTGAATCCGGCTTGATATCTTCTTTATATAACAAGTAAGAATAATGTTTTCTGCCTGTATTGGATGGTTAATTGATTGGAGTAATGGCAGGTTTATGAAATTTTCATATTAACTTAATGGCAATCCTAATTGATATGTATGTAAAGGAAATGGAGGGTTAGGATGTAGAACTTAATGTCTGGTCTACTGGTACAGCACATGAACCTAGAAAAATCTACAGCAGAATCTGAAAATTGCAAGAGGGCTGAATTTGACTCATTGATAGAGATAGTAGTCATGCTGTGCTTGGTTTGAGAACCTCTCCTTTTTTGCAGTGGTAATAACTTCAGTCTGTCAGAAGACATTATTTTCCTAGTCAGTAGCAAAGATTTGCCTGAGAAAAGAAATCCAAGTTGGAGCTTTCTAAGCTTTCTATGGAAGTGAAGCCTATAACTTTCATTCCAAGTTCCAACTTGTGGCATAAAAATTCTGAAATATCTTTATTTTTTGTGACAAAATTTTCTCACAGGGCACATTGATTTTGAATTAACTATATTCCCTTAAAGTGATAAGCATCTAATTTCTCCAAAAAGTATTACCCCTGAATCAAATGTAACGGTCGTGAGAATGAAGGCAATGATCCTGAACTTGATTGTTAGACAAATTCTCCTTGTAAGTACGATAGGAAATGTATAGAGAAAGGTTAGGAGAACTTGCACATTGATGTAAGGATGTAAAGGGTTAGTAAGATATAAATCTGTTTTGATGCCGTTGCAGGTGAGAAACAGATGGTAACATGGTGGCGAGGGTATCTTGTTGTGGTCAGTAAGGATAACAAACAGATTCAAAGACCAGCAGTAGGGTAAGTTAAGAAATTCATAGAGGACTGTTAAATGGCGACTTTGAACAAACTTCAGCTAGGAGACTTCTAGAATATATGCAACTCAGCACTAAAGGTAGTAACGCTAAATATATATTTTTTTAAAAAAAGTGCTGTTCATGTTTTTTGTTGATAAAAATTATTTTGTTTTAAATATATAATATTGGCTATGCTATTCTTTTCGGTTTGCAGAGGAAGCTCTCAACCAAGGAATGTCAATGTTGTCACTGTTTATGACATTCAAAACAAGTTTATAGGTAAGGGCTAGTGGATGCCGAGAAGAATGGAACCTTCTGATAATTGTCAAATAGTAGGAACATTGTGTGTGATTTATCACATCTTCTGTAAAGAAGAGGAGGCCAATTACATTGGTAAATTTGTGATTTTCTTTTTGCAGCTTTTACTGGGACATTCCAGGGTGTAATTGATGTGGTATGTGAATGGGGCAGCTTGTTTGTGATCACAATGGAAAATAAGGTAATTTCAAGTAATCTTGTCTTTTTGTATTAAATATGCCAATAATTTATGTTGATTTTGCTATGATTTATTTTTATTTCAGGCCTGATAAAAATCTGATTTATGAAAAACAATTATTGCACCCTGCAAAACACATTACTTTAAATATCTCTTGCTGGAAAAATGTTAATGTATTAGAAGGTGAATTGAGAGAACCTGCTCTGATTCCAAAAGCTTTTAAAGAACTTTAGGTGCATACATGTAGTAATTCTGTAAGGTATTTCCCTTTTTTGTGGACAGATTTTTCAGTTAGAGGAGAAGGATACGCAAACAAAGCTGGAAATTCTTTTTAAGAAAAATCTCTATGCTATGGCAATCAGGTATTGTATATTCAAAAATTAAAGTTGAGGTTTTTTTAAGTATGGAAATTTTGATATGCATTGTAATGTTTTAAAAAATAATTTTTTTATTTTCATTTTCTTTTGTTATTCCTTTTTTCTTTTTGGGTTCCATTTTGTTCATTTGTCTTTTGTTTGTTTCCTTAAAGCTTGGCAAAAAGTCAGCATTATTCTGATGGACTGATTGACATCTTTACACAATATGGAGATCACTTGTACAGGTAGTGACTGCAATAGAAAATTAAACTTGTGCAATTGGGTTTTTTTTTCTCAATTGTTCAAAGATGCATTCTGTGAGAATGTTGATCCTATTAGAGTCAGTCTTAACATTGGGCCTATATGCCAGGGTTTCCTAGTTAGTCTGTGAAAAGTGGAAGGACTTCTATTTCATTCTTTTAAGGGATTTTGTCTATTCTTTGTTCATGCAGGGAATCTAAATACAACTTGAAGTTTCTCCTTCCAATATAAATTATTTTTTATCCGTAAAGTATAAAGTTGATGTCAGTAGACAACCCTTTAAAGGGTGCTAACCAGTGATCACATTGACCCTTTTGACACTCTGCGTGACCAGTATTTATTTCCTCCTCACTTCATCACCTCTAAATCAAACATTAAGGTAGTGAGATTAAGGAAATGATCCCCAACTAAAGGGGCCTTGTCAGCACCTTAGGAAATGTATAGAGAGAGAGAGAGCAGTGTAGAGACTATGCATAGTGATGTTAGGTTTAAATTGTTAAGGCAGAAATCTTTAATCTAGCTGCCTGGATAATTATCAAATATGGCTGATTATATTATAAGCATTTACTGAGTAAATACCTTTAATTAACTTACCAATAACTTAAATACCAGTATACTAAATATGTGACTATCACCAAGAGAACAGTTATCTCTTTTCCCTCTCTTCCAGCAAAGGGGATCATGATGGAGCAATAAAACAGTACATTAAGACCATTGGTCATCTGGAGCCTTCTTATGTCATTCGTAAGGTATTGAACAGTTTACAATGTGTATAATGTTATGTTTTGAAGAAATAGTTGCTCTGAATCAGATTGTGGTGCTCTCATCTAGGCCACTGTGTTCTAACATTCAGAACCATTTGAAATTTTTAAATAGTGAAGGAAAAAGATGAGGCACAGGGTGGAAATCAGGGCAAAACTAAGTTTTAGTTCAGTTTTAATCTCACATAAAATAAAATTTAGTTTTGCAATGATTTTCATTGTTGGCCTTGCCATTATTATGCTTCACAATGCATAGCAAATCTCTAAAAGTTAAAATTGTCTCATGCAGGTTTCCAAACGTTCCTTGTCAATGTTAAAAGATAAATTTATTTGAGATGTGGAATTAAGCTCAATATTTAAATTATAAGTTTTTCATTTTTAGTTCTTGGATGCTCAGAGAATTCACAACCTTACAGCGTATCTTCAGGTTAGTGGAAGAGTCAGCTGCACGCTGGTGATATAATCATTCTGATGTGGGCCTCTGTGCTACTATCCTCAGTCTCAATGACAACCAGCTGGTCACAATTTCGAACCTTGAACTATTGTTACTCAAAAATGTCATAAAAAATATTGTTGTTTTATTCATCCTTGGCTAGGCTCTCCACAAACAAGGTCTGGCCAACACAGACCATACCACTCTTCTTTTGAACTGTTACACCAAGCTGAAGGATGTCTCAATGTTGGATGAGTTTATCATGGTATGACTTAGGATCAGTAAATGAATTCTCCCAATTATTCTCATACAAGTCTTATTATTGTTCTTTGGAGAATTTCTTGTCCAATCTGGATGACTCTGCACTTTCATCACATTAAGCTTGACACTACAGTGTAAGAATTTACATTCATTTCTCCTTTTTTCCTATCAGACTGACAGGGAATTAAACTTTGATGTTGAAACTGCCATCAAGGTAAATGCTTGCACTACTGCGCTAAAAAAACTGTGTGAGAATGGTACATTTTAAATCTTCTCAGGATCTTCATTTTTTTTCCTACAATATTTGTTCCTTATTTTAGGTGTGTCGTCAGGCAGGATATTTCAAGCACGCGGTGTATTTAGCGGAGAAATACGAACAACACGACTTGTAAGTTTAAGGAAAAAGGATCGAATGCTTTTAACATCAGTACGCCCATTCTCCGTACTGTTCTCATTTCATATCCTAAGGTACTGACAGGGAGAATTTGCTAACAATCGAGAGCCTCTTAAATAAGTCATCACTTCTAATATTCTCGTGACCTCATTGTTTGATCTCCCCCCCTGCACCCCTCCCTCACTGGTGGTAAATTAAGAGTTAATTTTCTATAATCCCTCCTTTAGAGTCCCTTGGCGACAACTGATACCCTCCCTGCCGTTCCCACTAAAATCCAAATCCAAAATCCTTCGAGCCCCACCCTCAACCCCGCTTCCCCCCTCCCATTTATAGTTTCTTGGCGACGACTGATACCCCTTCCGTTCCCCCTGAAAACCAAGTCCCAAATCCTGACCCACCCTCCCCAAAAAAACCCTCCGAACCCCACCCCCTCAGGCTATAGATAATGAATGGTCCATTGGAAAAATAGGTAGCTGATAGCGAAGAAAAGCACAACACTGCGTGGCCTATGCTCGGGAAAATGGTTTAATCTGTTGCATTATTGTTGACTCGAATTTCCCTCTAATAGATATTTAAAGATTCAACTGGAAGACCTGAAGGATTACCAGAGAGCGCTGTCCTACATTGGAAAACTAGGATTTTATGAGGTACAGTAAATTTGTGTTTCGACTTTAAAGTGATAAATACTGAAAGAATGAAGACGTAAAGCTTTTCTGTCTTCATTTCAAGGCTGAAGGAAACATGAAAAAATATGGAAAGAGTTTGGTGAATGCTGTCCCTGATGAATCAACAAAGCTGCTAAAAGTTTTATGTACGGATTACAAGCCGCAGCGACTTCATGAACGTGAGTTTTGTTCGAGCATTTCGATTTTGTGTGGTCAACTCAAAATCAAAGGAATAACGTCAGCCAATTGGAACCGGGACTATCGTCTTAAAGGGTCAGTGAGAAATAACTGAACGCAAAAACTTGCAAACTTCCTAAAGCGCGGGAAAACACAAATTACCAAGTCGCTGTTGATTTTAGCTTGCATCTGATTGGCTGGGTAGGCGACGTGAGTTTCGTAGACCATTCACATAGCGAAACAATGCAGTCCTGGTTGACTCCCAAAACGAGAAAAAAATCATATAATTTCAAGCTGACGAATCGATTTTTGCGTTTTGAATGAGTGAAATTTTGAATGACTTCACTTCTCCTTGCAATCTGGTGATGTTATGGATCTTGTAGATTTTAAATCGTTACTCTCCGAAGGTAAATTGAGTTGGACAGATTTTAGAGAGTCGGGAAGGATAATATTACTGTTAACGTTGTTGTAGGAACAGTTTCCGGTTCTGTCACACCTGTTAGTGCTGGGGTTTATCAGTCCTTCACAACCGCTCTCGGTAAGCTGCTGTTGCTATTCAGTCACCATCCATGTCTCGTAACACGTCGCAAACCACGTCATACTCACGTCAAAGTCACAGTCAGCGTCACATCTCGTCCTCCCACATTTCTTGCATTGTTTACGTCAAATTTTATCTCACTGTATACTTTAGACATATGTTTTGCCGTGGTATACATCATGTTATTTTTTGCGTCAATGCATAACCTCCATCTCCCTCATGGAACACAGCATTACTTCTTTCAAGCCTCACTCGCCTCGAAGGACTGTTCTCCATGAAATTTTACCTTCGTGGTAGACTTTCAAATGGTTCTAAGTCATGTCTTACTCGTCACGTTCACTCTCCAATCAGTGTTAGTATTGGTTCTTTTGAAAGACCACTAGTGATGGTTGGTGTCTCTGGAAAAATTTGGCTCAAATTTTCAATTTTATCCCATTCACTACGTGTCGATCTTATCAATTTTTTTTCTCTTCTTTTTGGTTTATATCCTTCAGTTTGGTATTTTTGCTGTCTTACCAAACAGATATTTTAGATTTATTTTGATATTTTTCTTGTCATAGTTAACCCGCCTCGTTGGAATATTATTGTGACACTTAAAAAACAATGAGTAGGAGAAATACTGATCAGTAGGAATCGAACCAAACGATACACTATTTTTCTGGGTTCTCACAGTAACACACTGGAAAGTGTCAAGTAAAACTTGAAAATGAACTCTCCGCAGAATATTAGTTATTTCTTCGTTGCCATTTCACTCCTGTAATTCAGCCATTTACAGAAGCGCAAGCAGTGATCCTTTAACATCAAAGAGTCATTAGAATCTAATTTCTCCTTCCAGTAGCGCTCATGAATCAAACATTTAGGTCACGAGAATAAAGGGAATGATTACCTCTTGATTGTCAAACAAATTCTCCTTGCCATTGCCATTGGAAACGTGAAGAGAACAGTACGGAGAATATACATGTAATGTTAGGGTGTAAAGGGTTAACGTTGTCTGAAGGTTCCGCCAAATCTGATTAAAAGAACCTTCACAAATTATGAATTGTTTATGGTGATTTTCCTGCTGTCATGTACGTTTGATATTTAGATCCTGCATCAGATATGGAGAGGAAGATTTACAAGGCTCGCGCTGAAGAGTTTATTCACATCTTTGTTCATCAAAAAGCCAAACTGATTGAGTTTCTGGAACATATGGTGCAGGTACGGAGTCACTTTCAAATCATTACTGAGTCTGGGTTCTTTCAAAATTTGTGTAGGAGATACGAGATTCTAGTCAGCGGAAAGGGCTTCATGTAAGAGGCTAAAGTTCGAACACGAACAACGTCATCGTGTTGTGTTCTTGAGCAATCAATTGAGTTGATAATTTTTATTGGCTACCGTAGACAGTTTCAAAGCTGACGTTTCGGGCGTTAGCCCTTTGTCAGAACGAATGTAGGATATCATGTCAGCCGAGATACTTCCGATAGCAAACAAAAGTTGTCGAGGGTGGTCGAGCACAGCTTTTCACAGCCCGCGCCGATCCTTTTTGCCCTGTGGTTTTGTTTTATGGAAAAGTCTTACACAGGAAGCCTGAGATTTTGTGATAGATCAGTTATTAAACTTCAAGGAAAATGATTACATTTTTCTCAAAGTATTTTTACATTTGTTCGAGTGTGTTTTTTTTTTCTTTTTTGAAGGTTCAGCCTAATTCGTCTAACTTGGTGTATAACACTCTCCTTGAGCTGTATCTGAATGATGCTGCTCGTCAGAAGAATGTTGAGGCGCAAGTCGAACATGAACGTAAAGCTCTTGATTTGCTGAAAAATGTGGAGGTATGATCATGAAAATTGAGTGCGTATTCATGGGCAAATCAATCGTACAACTCACAATTTACTGCCGTACATTTCTTTGTAATTTAGAGTAGAGATACGATTTTCTATTCATAAAACACTCTATGGTCGTTAAGGTTATCTGTTGTGTTATATTCCTGCCCACCGAATGATTTATCATCACTTTTTTAGGGAGTGTTTTCTTGGTTGAGATTATGGCCGATATATTTTTACTCTTCTGATTGAATGAGCATGCTGTCTTCGTACCTTGTCTTTCAGCGGTCTTCGATGCGCAGGCATCGATTGACGAAGCTTCTAGATCAATGTCAGTATCTGAGCAACTGCGCCCTACCCCTCCTCCTACCCAACGACAGTCAACTGATGACAAGTTAAAGTTAATGATGAGCTAGGGTAGGTGCGAAGTTGCTCAGATACAGACATTAACCCAGGCTTCCTATGAAGTGTATCCACAGACAGACGCTGAAATGCTCACTTTGCAGCATCATTGATTTGCGAGTGTTCTGAGGGGTTTTTCTTTTTGCATTAATCTTTTCAAAGGCACGTTACGACATTGACCACGCCCTGGTACTAGCACAGATGCACCACTTCAAGGCTGGTATCTTGTATCTGTACGAAAAAGCCAAACTGTAAGTTCAAATCGAAGAAATTTTTAAGTTTAGACTTATTTACAATACGCCTCAAGCTGTATTTATGCCAGAAAGTTTTCCTTCCTCGCACTCTCAGTTTTATTACTTTTATCTTTAATTTGGATAGATACCAACAAATCCTTCATTACCATATGGAGCAGAACGAATATAGTCACGTGATAGACACGTGCAAAAAATATGGGTAAGTTTCGGGAACTTTTGAGAATGTTTGGGAGAATCTGTGCTATGTTACCGATTATTTTATGGTGGGAACAAGCGAAAAAGCGGCGGCGGTCATTAGTGTTTGCACTTAGGGCGGGAAAATTGTGTAACCGGCGTTATATGGCGGGAAATTTTGTGACTGGTGCCAAGAGCGGTAAAGCATGCCAGCAGCAAGGGCGGGAAAACATACGTGCACTTGGGGCGGGAAGATGTGTTACCGGTGACAGGAGCGCAAAAATGCACTTGCGCTAGAGGCCGAGTCAATGGCATGAAGAGCTCAAGACCAAGTCGCAATGTAAGTTTTTGCTATGCTTCTTATTTGTTGCGTAAGTGACATGGCCTTAAGTGAATTTGCCTTAAAATTTTGTTTTTAGGACGTCAGATCCAAGTTTGTGGGTGCAAGCTCTCTCTTACTTTGCCCGACGTGAAACAGACTGCAAGTCCCAAATTAAGGAAGTGCTTGATCATATCCTTTTATAGAGTTTCTTAGGTTCCATGTAATGCTATTAAGCATTTATGTTTTATTGTGCATGATCGTGAGCTTAGACCGTAAAACCATTTTCCTCATCGCTTTTTATTGCGATTATCACTTTGCGTTATAGTATTGTCAGTTATAGATTGTGGTTCTTGTGCGCGTGTTGACATGCTCTGTATGTAAGAAGACCTCGTAACTAGGTGTATTGTTAGGTAAGACTGATATTTCCTTGACCGTGAGTCACATATCGACCGTGGAAACCTCATGTCTCCTCTACTCGTGTTGCAAAACTTGGCACACAATTCAACAGCCACATTGGCAGTGGTGAAGGTAAGAAACAATTACCACTATGAGGAAAGCGAAATTTATCGTCCTGAATTAGCGTCAATACTCTTCCCAGTGACGTTGTCAGCCTTAGTGAAAGTCGGTAAGGAGGGGGCGAGTAAAGAAAGGCGAGGAGGCTTTGTGTACTCAAAGTTGAAAAAAAAAAAGGCAACATGCTTGAATCGCGGGAAAACGCAAGTGACCAAGTTAGGATTGGTTTTACTATTGCATCTGATTGGTCGAGATAGTGGCGCGAGTGTTTTAGACCAATCATGGAGCGAAGTAAAGCGAAACCAAAACAATCAGAATCAATTTCAACGCTAAATTTGAAATCGCCCAATCTAAGAGAAAGTAGCTTTAAAATCTGAATTTTTTAGCTCAGTATTGGAAATGAATGAAATTCTAGAAATTTGCCTAATTTTTAGTTTGAAGTGAAATAATCTGGGCCTTATCACAATGTTCTTGTCAACTTTACGTGAACTACGAGCATGTTTCTTCTAAACCTCTTGTTAATCAATTTATGCGACTTTGACTACCCACTGAGAACTTCTCTTTTACAGGACTACATCATACGTCGCTTGCAAATGGAAGACGAACTTATCGCAAATGTAAGAGCAAGGATTTTACTCTGCTACCTTAATCGTCTCTTAATTTTAAGTACTTATACTATTTTTTTTTCTCTTTAAGAAGGTCTTTCTATGTGCTTTTCTCTAGGATGAGCGTTATATCCGACAATATCGCGAGGAAACGGAAAAAATGAGGAATCAAATCAAAGAACTGAAGACAAGGTAGCGGTAATATCGTAAAAGCGGTTATTGTTCATCGTGGTGGCAGTAGTTTCTTTGTTGGGCTAATACTTGTTTATACTTACGATAGGATGTAAAGGTTTAAAGCACTAACTTATTTGACCAAACTTAATCATGCAATCTATTTTACCAGTGCAAAGATATTCCAAGGTGCAAAATGCAGCGTCTGTTCCCGACCTTTGGACCTGCCGGCTGTACATTTCTTGTGCCAGCACTCATTTCACCAAAAGTAAGTGCAGCATGTGCGGCGCATTTGTTTTTCCACGTGATTTTGCTTCGCTCGAAGTCATGACCTATTTTTTCATTATCTTTATTTTGTAGCTGTTTTGAAGGATACGCAGAATCAGACAACGAATGCCCGATATGTGCTCCGGAAAACAGGTGAGGGTAATTTTCAGTTGTTGGACTGAAAGGGTCCTAAAAAAACATTTTAATTTATGGTCTTTTTTAAAAGAGAACCTGGGAGCTTCCTGAGCAGCTGACATGTTTTTGAAAATTTACCCTCTGGCCCTTTTTCTTGCGCTTAAAGGTTCGAGTAGACTTAAATTTTGAAATAAAGGTAGGGTCTGTTTTCTCGTTTTGGGAAGTCTTCAAGCACAGATTGTCATCGTGGATCAAAGAATCCATTTTTTTTTAATGATTTGCCAAAAGATGTAAAGCGGGTAGATGAAAAGAAGATAGAAGGATGAATTGCTAATCAGATCCTCGAAGTCGAAGAGTTAACACTGAGATTTCGTTCTGTTTCAGAAAAGTACTTGACATAATAAGACAACAGGAGCAGGCGAAGGATCTTCATGAACAATTCCATTGCCAGGTGAGGACGAAATCTCCCGGAGATTTACGACAGCTTTCCGATGAAAATCCGAAGACGGATCGCCCGTCTCAAAACAATTCGGACTAAGGCATGATTTTTGTTCATTTCAGCTGGAGAGAGCGGCGGATGGGTTTTCTGTTGTGGCTGAGTATTACGGACGCGGTGTTTTCAATAAGGTTTGTTTTTTCTTTGAATAGACGCACTGCATAGGAGTATATCCTCTTTTTTAATTAGTTTCCACTACGGATCTCGTTTTAACGAGACTTAACCAAGGGGCAGACGTGCCAATCTTTGTAAAATGCCCAGAAAGATAGCATATCATTGTATTTCTTTCAACACATACTCCTGGGAATATACTTGTGGGTGAATTTGTGTAACTTTTTTCTTGAATGCTTATGAGATGCATAATATGCTAATGACCTGTTTGGGCGCTATAAGAGATTCATGTTGGAAGGTAATGGACTGTCCAAAACAAGTGGTACAGTTGTAACCTTTGCCAAGAATGTCTCTGCGGCCAAAAGTTCATGGAGGTGCATGCTTACGTGCGTTGGTTTTAAATATATATGCCTTCTGACCGGTTTTTCTGACTTTACAATCACCACCACCCGGTGGAAACCATTACTTTCTGCAGCATCAGTTCGGGAATTTTCCACGGGAAAAATTCAGCGGTTTAGACGTGTTTGATTAAATGTTCACAACAGTTCTACGCAATAGTTCTTCATTTTTGCTTTTAGTGATAAACTTATTAGCTTGTATCGAAAGGATTATACAAATTCACTCCACACAAGCTTTTCTAAAAAATCGACACCTACGTAAAATGGTCGAGTTTGAAGTTTTCTCAGGCACGCAAGCGCTGGGTGCGTAAAGGGAATTAAGGCAAGCGCGCCAAAGGAATTTGGGCATTATTGCTTATCAATGTTCTTTTCAGAATTGGCACCGTAGAGATTTCCAGAGTTGGCATTTCGAGCGTTAGCCCTTCGTAACTGCGAAAGAAACTCGCTGACGAAGGCCTAACACTCGAAACGCAAGTTTGCATGATCAACTCAGTTAATGAAAACAATTCATCCTTTTAACAATGTCAAAACAAAAAATTGTAATTTCCTGCCAACCATTTGAAAACGTTGGAAGATGTTGCCAGGGATGGCCGAGATAGATGCACGCAATCCCGTACGTCATAACTGACGAATTCAAGCTGGCCCCAACTAGTCGTGAAAAGTTTTTTTTTTGTTCCTACCATTGTTTTGGATTTATCTCCTTTTGAACGCTCGTCGTTCGATGCCTTAATATCATTGTGTCTGATGGAGGAAAAATACTGAGTACTCTGTTGACCTCATTTGAAGCTACAACTAACCTTAACACTTTAACTCCCAGGAGTGACCAAGACAGAATTTCTCCTTACAATATCAATACAATATCAAGAAGACAAGTGAGAAGAATTAAGAAAAATATCATTTGGGCAATTGTTAGCTGATTTAATACCGAATTCTCCAAACTAACATCATGAGAACTGTATGGCAGACAGTAAGGAGAATTACGTTTGAGATCTGAAAGGGTTAATAGAGGGAGAGTTGTGGGAAAAGTCTGTGAATGAAAGAAAGTCGTGAACACTTATTGTCGAGTCATGAAGGAAAAGTGTAATTTGAACATGCTTAAGACAGACAATCAAGTGATTTTATGGCTTGCAGAGATGAATTCGATAGTTTTTTTCAAATTGCTGAAAGGAAAACCAGGATTAAGAGTATTGTTGTCTTTGTAGTTTATTTTAACCCTAAAATGTTAGGGCAATTTTTTGAATTACCATTTATA
Source organism: Pocillopora verrucosa (assembly GCF_036669915.1). Lineage (NCBI taxonomy): Eukaryota > Metazoa > Cnidaria > Anthozoa > Scleractinia > Pocilloporidae > Pocillopora > Pocillopora verrucosa. Next base: position 3,765,589 of record NC_089316.1, on the reverse strand, counting down.
GTTTTGTAATATAAGGAAAACTTAACAGTATTCGTGTCTCGCTTCTCAAAGGTGTTTTCATTGACAGAAAAATAGGAAAATTTTGTGGACATCTTAAATACTTTCGAAATTTTAAGTAGGAGCCTTCTACTTTTCAAAAAATGAGAAAACCTGCCGTTGTTCGTTCGAACTTCAATTTCCTTTCAACTCTTCCGAGGTGATGAAAAGACGAAAGGACATCTGCGATTTATACACGCAATACCAGAAGTCATGACTAAGAAAGTCTACAAAAGGTTATCCTCCGTGAAAAAGATAAAGCATATCGAGATTTAGCTATTAGCGAAGTCTTTTTCAAACATGGTTTTTAACGAAGTAATTGCAGGTTTCCACGTCCTATTCAATGTCATTGGTCTTCCTGGCAATCTACTTGTTATGGTGACGATCGCATTTGAAAGATTCCGCATCATGCGACATGTTTTACTTGCGAGCCTTGCATTTTCAGATTTCCTATGCTTGATTCTCGTGAACTCTTTCTGCATTTTAAGCACAGCACAACAGAATTGGTTGTACGGAAAAACATTTTGTCGCCTCCATCCAATCTTGGTGCGATATTTCTACGTCAACACGGCACTTCATCTGATAGCTGTATCGTACGAGCGATACAACGCCATAGTGAAGTCACCTTTGACCTACAGTGCCGCTATGACTAGTTCCAGGGTTGTAGGGATAGTTCTTATTTGGTTACTGCCGACTGTAGTCTTCATCTCTCCCGTTTTCGGTGTCTGGAGGTATGTTCAAAACCCCAAACTGTTCCTGTGCGAGCAAGCGATTTCTTCGGGAAGCATCATCATTGCGATTATTCTGCTAATCCTCGGGGTTGTTCCTTTCATCATAGTCGTCCTTCTGAATAGGCAAGTTGTGAAGACGGCGAGAAACCTACTGCGAAATTCTTTAGCCCTGCAAATGGGCAGCATCGAGGGCTCTAACCCAAATCAGCAACAGGAGATGCCCAGTAGGCACAGGGAGCTGAAAGCTGTTGTAGATGTTGCCATCGTCATTGCCGTGTTTACGTTCTGCTTTCTTCCCGGCTGGGCTCTAAGTGTAAGCCGTTTGTATTATGAAAATGTTCCGGTCGCAGCCATTTTAACCACAAGGTGCATATTCGCTGCAAGCTCGGTTTGCAACCCTTTAATCTACTCCATTCGAAAAAGAGAATTTCGAAGTGGGGTGAAGATGGTGTTGAGGCGTATTGGAAGAGCATTTGGAATTTCGTTCGGCACCGACAGCACAATCGTTGTTAACAATTTGGCATGTGAAACACGTGCTCGTAACTATGCCTCCACGGCAACAGCACAAGAATTAAAAGTCATTCGGTCTCTGCATGGAAGGATTTCATGTGGCACAGACGACACAAGGGGCATGAGAAACTCGGATTTTGAAGCTCGCCACCGAAACAGTATCTCCAGCGTAAGACGACAAAGATCACGGGCCATCCAGCCTCTGATTGGAAGAACTCCAAGTTGTTCAGAAGACACGATAGTCGTGGACAACTCGACTTTTGAAGCAAGTAATTCGACTTTTGCAACCAGCCTTCATAAGAAACCTTTCACAGGAAAACCATGGGCAAAAAAGTCCATTCACCCTATTTATGGAAACACCGCACCGCATTAGTGTCTATCTTGTTGAAGTTGCCTTCCAGCGATTGAAGACACTAACATTTCTTAGCAAGAAATTCTTATAGTTAATCGAGTAATTTTCAATAGAGTATCAAAAGTAATTCTAGATAGCTTTTGGTTTTGCTTTACTCCGTGTAGTGATTGGTCCAAAACCTTCTCAACTAATAAGACGCCAAACGAAAACCAATCGTGATTTGGTCGCCCGCGGTTTAACGCGCTTTCGGTAGTTTGCCCGTTTTTGATCGTCCGTTTTAATTATTTTAGTTTCAGTTCAATTAACCACAAGGATTGCTAAAATAAATTATAAGCATGAGGTTTATTTTAAGCAATACTGAGTACTTTTCGGGCATTATTCTGTGGCCGTTTTCGGTCGCTCTGGCCATGATATAAGGCAATCTTGAAGTTTTGGAGAAGCCTTTAAAATTTGGTAAATCAGTTCACAAGTTCTGGAAGAATGTCTGTCAAATAAAGATATCGTCATAAGAAAAGGTTGGAGATTTGATTTTGATTTGACTTTAGGAACCGCCTTGTGAAATCTTTGCAAGGTCGCTGAATAGAATCTACCCTAATTCCATTAGCAAAAACGTTTTAAGTAGTGTGATTGGGGTATTCGATTTTGTGCCTTACCCTACAAAACTACATTTTTGGGCAGGATGTGTGATTTTATTCATAGCTCTGACTCGGGAAAATGGATATTAAGATTTGTCGAAAGTTTCGCAAAGTCTTGAAGTTCAAATTGCACCCAAAAATTTGTAAGAATCCTTGAACCCTTAAATCTTTTTAACTCCTAATAGTGAATAAAAGCAAATTTCTCCTCACGTTATCACTGCTGAATGAAAAATTTAGGTCACGAGGACAAAAGAAATGATCGCCAACTGAAAGAACTCTTGACTGTTAGTCAAATTCTCCTTGTCATAACCATAGGAAATGTATAGAGTACAGTAAGGAGAATATGCATACTGATGTTAGTCAAATTCTCCTTGTCATAACCATAGGAAATGTATAGAGTACAGTAAGGAGAATATGCATACTGATGTTAGTCAAATTCTCCTTGTCATAACCATAGGAAATGTATAGAGTACAGTAAGGAGAATATGCATACTGATGTTAGTCAAATTCTCCTTGTCATAACCATAGGAAATGTATAGAGTACAGTAAGGAGAATATGCATACTGATGTTAGTCAAATTCTCCTTGTCATAACCATAGGAAATGTATAGAGTACAGTAAGGAGAATATGCATACTGATGTTAGGGTGTGAAGGGTCAATAGCGTTTAAAGGGGTGTTCAGTGCGCACGCTGTAATCGGAAACGAAAAACGAAACGGAACAACGAGTCGTTTTACGGTCGCTTTGGGATCACAAACCAAACTAGGGCGCTTCCCACGCTCTCTTGTGTTTTTTCGTTGCGTCAAAGCGCGATATGGCGTGTGCGCGTCTTCGAATGGCTGAGAAAGATCAATTTCCTCTTTTTGAATCGGAATAATACTCCGCCGGAAACAAAGTTGTTTGTAAACGCCTTTCAAGGTGGATGGATTCTTCGCCGTCTGGTTTACTCAAATTCGGAACTTTCCGTCAGCGCTGACATCACTCCTCTTTCTTTTGTTTATCAATCTAATCGCTTTTGGGATAATTATAGTCTAGTTTTGTGCTTGCTCAAGGGTGCAGTCAAGCGTTTCTGCCGCTTACAGAATCTAAAGATTGAGTGTTCATTTTTCGTTGTCATTTACAGGTTACTGTGGTTACTGACCCGAACCTCTCACGAGGAGAGTCATCTCGCGAAGCTGCTGTAGATCAGCGCGAGAGACTTTTGGACACCTCTCACAGCTAGCTGGAGGGCAGAGCCGGTGAGCCTTCGTTGCTCATGGTATGCGGTGGTACCATTGGGGAAATGCGGAGAGACGTGCATTCCTTACCGCACAAAAGAAGTGTCTTCCAAAGAAAATTAAATAATTTGGTAGAAAAATAATTACAACTAGATTTTGAAGATGTTTGAGAGTCTGGCTGATGATGAAGTTGCAATTCGTGTTGATCTAATCGCTACTTTTGTCGCGTTCAGAGTAAACCCTTACGGTGTTGTGGCTATTTTGAGATCACGATATCATGAGCATGCTGAATTTATTCAAAGTGGTCACCACCTAGATCAATGGCCTATTCTTTTGATTTGTTGTTGAATACCTTGATTTCGGTTATGGACCAATCAAAATGAAGGCACATGGAGAGCGGTGTCGTGTCTCTCTCCTCAGAAGTAGCGCCCTTTCGAGGAAAATGGGCCTTGTTCATCAAGTCAAGGAGGAAGGACGAGATTTGCCTCAATGTCGTGCGCGAGACCCAGTTTACCAGCTTTACGTTCAACCGTCGAACAAAAGCCAAGGACTTTTCCAGCGACACAGTGGTCGCCCATTAAAATATTCATATCCCGCTACTGATACAAAGTAACGGACCGTCTGAGCGGTAATAATGACGATCTTGTTTGAAATTTTATCAATATCTTGATAGGGGGAAATAACGATTAGTTAATTATGTTTTTTTGCAGAGAACGCTGCAGTCGAATAATTTTTTATGGTAGCCTTAACAAGTCCTGTATTTGAATTAAATTTTTATTCTGAACAACATTCAATTTTACAAGGCCTGTTTTAAGAATTAATGAAGAAATGTAAAATGGTTTCCGTGTTTACATAGCCTGATGTAAACACTTGGGAAGTTGGGAGAACACGAGATAAGCGTAGGAAACGTTACTTGCGCAACGAGCTTGGCCGAAAAGTAAGGACTACTCGTGATGTAGTTTTGAGTTCATAGTTCATATTTCAGCCCTAATACGTGTACCTAGCCTATGATAAGATTATCAATATTTTCACGGCTGATGAGAAAAAAAAATTGGTATTATCTACTGAGTTGATAACATAAATCGGCGAAGGAGGAAACGTGGGTTGTAGGCGTGCTTCTATGCATAAAATGGACCCACGCTATTGGTGGGAACATAGCAACGACAAAAACAAGAATAGATTAGTTGAATGAAAAGCGTTCGTTAACACCTTAGGATTAAGAGTGCCGATTTGAAATATAAATTTTTGTTCTTCAGTCTTGTCGCTTTCCGAACTGCTAAGACTCAATGGGGAGAAAAACCTTTCGTCTCGTTTGTGAGAAGTGTTTATCGATGGCAGAGAATGAAGATTGTAAAAATTTGATAAAGGAAAGGATTTATCGGTGCGAATTGTGATTTTGAAAAATATGAATTTTGCTAGTAGGTGTTCGAAGGCCAATTTCCTTTCAATTTTATCTAAGGTGTCGAAAGAACGAAATGGAATCTGCGATTTATACACGCAGTGAAATTCATTCAATGGTTAAGTCTGCTAAAGTTTAGGCCGTGTCATGCACCACTTCTTTGCATTCGCTGAGGTTCTTTCCTGCAAATCTCGACTTTGAAATTATTTTGCTTAAACGATTTCCGAACTTGATATCATTAGAGCGTCCTCAAATTCTTCATATTCGTCTTAAACACATCTAACACCTGCTCGAAACACATTTTCAGATGCTTTTTTCTTTATTATTGTTGTGTTTGATCTTATGGTTCTGGGACCTCTTCAATCGAAGAAAGATCACTTCTGTAAAGTCTTACTGCAAATTGTTTTACGCCGCCATTAACTTGAAGTTCTTTATTCCGCTGTTCTAACGCAGGTGCGGTGGTTGTTCTTACAGTGAAAACTTCACCCCGGAAAATGAAAAGAGATCTGAAATTGTCAGTAATAACCTCTGTTTCCCTGATGTCATTCAAGCAGGTTCTGCACATTTCACAAATCCGCCCCCAGATATTTTTTACTCCGGCTCGAAAATCCCTCTTACGGATGGAGTAAATTATGGGGTTACACCCAGCGTTAGCTAAAAAGATACAGTTCACCACAATTATTGCCTCAGCTGGAAATTTGCTGCTCTCGATGTGAAGACGATATAGACCAGCGAACCAGTAAGGAACATAACAAACCAGAAAAGCCGAGATGATAATGGTAACATCAACAGCTGCCTTCCGCTCGTTAAACCTCCTTGCTGCATTTCGCGGTTGGCTTTCGGAATCTGAAAAACAGCCTAACTGGACCGCAGCTATTGCGTTTGCGTGCAAATTGTTTGCCGTCTTTAAAACTGATCGGTTCAGAAAAAAGATCACGAGAAAGGGCGAGAGAAAAGAAGTCACGGCGAAAATACTGATGAATATTTTGGAAGTGGTGTTGTTTACGGACCATCTATGTTCGCAGACGAACACTTCAGGGTTATATGTATATAGTAACTCTCCCCAACCGAGTAACGGACCAACGGAGAATGGTACCGGGATCAGCCAGATGAGAGCCAGAGACAGCACCCTGCACTTAGTTATCTTACCATTGTATGTCAAAGGAGATTTGACAATGGCCTTGTATCGCTCATAAGATACAGCTATCAGATGAAGAAGTGTATTTAGATATAGGCATCTCCCAAAGAAGGGATTGAGATAACACAGAGTCTCGCCAAACGGCCATCTTTCTATTGCTGTACTTGTTATTCGGGGAGAGTTGACCAGGATTAAGCAGAGCGCGTCTGAAACTGCTAGGCTGGCGAGATAAATATAACACATCACATGAAGTTTTTTCTCCAAGACGACCGTGGCTATCACCAGTAAATTTCCAGATAGACCGATGGCGTTTAAAAGAGAATGAACCACTGCCATGATTTGAAGGAAAACCATCCTGTTGAAAAATACTGTCGAGTAAGACGTCAAGGGGTTCTTGTTTTTGGTTTGGCGTGTCCAAAAAAACGTCCAAAAAAAAACTTTTGTCTCTCAGTTCATGTTATACCCACGCTCTTATTTTGGACGCGATCTTTTCTGCTCTCAGTTTTCTAAAAGAGATTATTGAAAGTAGTTATGAAAAAGAAAGCATTTATACAGGCCCAAGTGGTCCATGGGGCCGGCGCTTAACTCCGGTTTCCTTTAGCATGAAGCGGCTAGTAGTATTTCTACTCCCCTCTGGATGGGATGCTAGTCCATCGCAGGGTTACCCCTAGCTTATTTGCTGATACCCATTTGTACGCCTGGGTGAAGAGAAGCACCGTGAAAGTAAAGTGTCTTGCCTAAGAACACAACAAAATGACCCCGGCCAGGGCTCGAGCCCGGACCACTCGATCCGGAGTCGAGCGCACTAATCATGAGGCTATCGCACCTCTTAGAGTTAAGAAAAACAAACTTGAAAATAGAAAGAAAAAAAACAACTGTTTTTCCACGGGTTTCTTGGCGGATTTTTCAGTGTACTATCTGGTTCATAATCTACTTTCCTGAGCCATCAACAAATTCTAATGAGTGAAGAAATCGTCTCATTTTAAATCAATTCAACATTAACAGGCCAGAAACACAGCCGTTCATAGTTAAAAATGGATTGCGAGATCTTTACAAATGAGAAAATTTATTAGGCCATGAAAAAAAAATTAGTAACTAAATAAAAAAATAGAAAAGTATAGTGAGATTGCCCAAGTCGAAGACCAAACTTACCGGTTACTGATTGAATATCATTTCTGTCCAGAAGTTGACTTTAAAAATATAGATAATTCCAAAAAGTCCTCCGTCATGCGTTAAAAGAAATTATCCACCCACAAAAACATCGATCGGACAGCTGAATTTCTGACGGCAGGATAGTATTCATCCAAATCATCGCAGTGTTTCAGTCTCCTTTGGCGTCATCGGTCTTCCGGGACATTTACCAATGACGGCACCGGTTTTCTTGGAGAAAAGATATCATGTGATGCGGTATGTTCATCTCCCCAGCCTCGCAGTTTCACACTCTGCTTTATTATAGTTAGCTCGTTGCGAGTAACAAGGACAGCGCTCAAAGGAAACCTCAAAAATCAAAATGGAGAATTAAGGGGAGGAGATTAGAATGCAACAGAGCCTTAGAGGCTCAGCATCCCCCCCCCCCCCCACTGCACGGCTAAGAACAATAAATAATAACTAGTCCCATATAAGAGTTTGAGTGTTGGCCTCACTTACAGGCACTCTCCCCAGTCTTCTGGGCTCGCGTCGAAAGATATCGAAGCTGGGCTGTTGAGGTCAAATTAAATGACATCGCATTTGATTAAAAAATAAACAAACAAACAAACGATAAAAATAATCAATTTTTTTTTGGTTTCCTACTGGAGAACGTTAAGGGCCTGCAGTTCGTAAGTGATTTAACTTTCTCTATGAGAATGAATTTTAACATGACCATGTTGAATTTGCTATCAAGTTCGTGCTGGTGCAGTTTGAAAGGATGGATGAACCACAACTTGTTTTTCGGAAAGTACACAAACCAGAAAAACCTGCTATCAGTGACTCGCGGGTCACCTTTGCGTACATCTCCTGGAATATAGTAGCCCGGGAGTCGACCGATATTGTCATTTTTTTCCAGGAAACGAATCATAGTTGGAATGGCAATTTCCAGAAAAACTTTTCTTTCGTAGAAAATCTCTGAAAGTATTGAAAATGTTTTGGCGTGTTTGTAAGGAATGTACAGAATATCAGAGCGGCCACTGAAACATCGTAACGTTCCGTTACTGTTCTTAAAGAGAGCGCTTATGTGATATTTTACGTTAAGTTTTTTCGGCCCCGAGTTCATGTTCGCCACGTCTTCGCAAGCTCTTCGGCAATTGTTCAAGCCGTACGGAGATATCCACCAGTACCAGTTACTGTTCGCGGGCTCATAAATAGGCGTAGAACCAAACGAGAACGAAGATTCCCAAATTTTTCCTCTGTCAAAATCCAGGAAATTCCAATAATTAAGTATGACGTCATCGTTTATATAAAAATACCCCTTGTATCCCGGATGCTCCCTTATTGCCCTACCAAGACACTCATATCCTAAAATACCTCTGTAAACATCGACAATTAAAATTCCAGAACGTGTTGTATTATGAGGAGGACCGCAGAATAACAAATGAGGAAAAGCTGGTCTGTAAAGAGCCGCTAGATGAGGAATACTGTCATAAAGTGGATAGTTGTAAGCAATAACGAGTAAAATTTCTTTAAAGGCATCCTTTAAGCAAGGGCTGTCGTTCTCCATATTCATTCGAGGGCTTTCATTTGATAGTGCTTTGCTAAAAGATCGTTGACTGCTCGATTGTTCCATGTTACGACTACTTGTGCAACTGTAACCTGACATATAAGAAGGAAAAATAAATGAGACAAGTCTTTTTCTCAGATCTGCAACTCGATGTACGGGAACTTTATAATGGTGCACTGTCGTTTCAAACAACGCGGAACCTTCGCACTTTAACCCCCTAACTCCCAGAAGGGATTAACATGAATCTTCTCCCTGTAAAATTCTTACATTCTCCAGAAAACAGGTAAAGAGAATATTCAAACATTAACGTCTTGTAAATAATTGAAAGGGAAATGTACAGCAGCTATAGGAGAGAATTAATGATCAGATCGTGGGAGCCAAAAGGTTAGGATAACTTTCACACACTGGTGCAAATTATTCACTTAAAAATCTACTAGGATTATATTTGAGATGATACGTTTTACACAGTCCGATAAGAAACCTGAATTCGAAAGAATGGGAAAAGGGAAGCTGATTCGGATATTTTTTTTAGGGACATGATTTGAAGTTTCAAGGCATTTTCCAATACTAATTATGTAAGGCTGTAGACAGTTCGAAAATTGCTAGATCTTTTACATCATTTACACCACAGCATTTCTCTATGTCTAATGTCTTAACCATGGAATGAAGTTTCTGCACTACTGTTGACTTTGTGGTGGCTAAATGCCTCTGCATGACAATTCCCTTACCTGAGTAAATTGCCAAAATAACCATAGCAACAGTGCATGCAAGACATAACGGCAATCGTCTCAGGAGAAATCCTTGAACAGGAATGCAACATGCAGTGTGAAGCATTCCTCTGAATGGAAAAACAAACCCAAACAACATGAAAAGTTTAAATTCACCTCTCAGAAAAATATGATAAATTTGCATCTGGGAATAACAGTGAATCTTGTGGTAAGATCTTTCGAAGGAGGGCAGCCGGCGTATGCTGACTGTAGCCTTCAAAGGACTGTGGAGATTTCAAAACCGTTAGCAGAAGTTACTATCAAGTTCAAGGGAACTAATTAGGTCTTGACTCTGACAATGAGTTCCCATACTGATTTGTACTCCTGAGCTGAGACAAGTGGAGCATTGAGTCTCCTTTCACTTAAGAGTCGTTTCTAAGAACAAAGCAGAACTCCCGCTTACAGTTCGAACCCAGACCTCTCGTTCTGGTGTCCTAAATACCAACTAGCACTAGGTTTGAGGCTAACACACATAACACGATACTAATAGACCATAGATACAAAGAAGATCTCCTGCTATCTACAACCAAAATTGAATCGAACCGTTAATCGCGACCAGAAAATTCAAAGCGATCGGCTCAATGATAGCTTGGTTCAAATTTCGTTGAAAGACACTCAGTTTCAATACTAGAATTAAAAGTTGTCTTAAAATATGGTGAACTCTCCAAAAACACTTGTGACTGTAGTTTGCGTACATACCTCAAAAATTTCTCGCTAAATTCCAGTAGAAAAGTTAGATTCCATCTATGTGATTTGAAAATAATTTTTCATGACTGGTTTGAATCCAAAGTGACCTGTTGCACTACCCACAAGGTTTCTGGTGGCTTTGCTCTTAAACCGAAATGCAGGTAGGGAATGCTGGTGGTCGATTGTCCGCCATTGTCTATACTTTGCCAATTTCGCCTCATTAAGACGATTCATTTTATCGTAGGGAAGTACTTATTTAAATTCCAGAGATGATAAAAACCTATTTTCTCCTTACAATGCCGATGCGTCATTTGACCAACTGGTTTTGAGAGTGGAGAAACTAAATGATTAGTTAGTGGGGTTGATACCTTGATTTAAAATCAAATTGTCTGAACTTAACACAAATAATTTCCACTGCGAGATTCTCCGTGTCCTCAACTTTCTCTTTGCATAAATATGAGCCCTCGATACTGTTGAGCAGTTCGTAAACCTTTGAATCTTTTCAATACATCTTGAATAGTCAAACTATTAGTAATCGACTGAACATCTTGATTTCACAGTGAGGAAGTTCATTGTTAAAAACTTCTCTCTGAAAATATCACCGCAAAATAACTTATATTACTGAAGATGAAGTCATCCTAAATTGATTTTATCAACAGATCTAAATAAGAGTAGCATAATATATACCTCATTTAGGTCTATTTCTGAAATATTGTTAGCTCAGACAACACTTGCTAAACTAAACTTTGTGATTTTGTCAAATAAAGGTTGTTTTTATGATTGCTGTTATAATTTCCTATGTAATATTTACTAGTCTCAATTTTCAACGCCATTTTGAAGCTCGATCTACTGAAACAGAGCTGGAAATGAAGTCGGGCTCAGAAAGTAATTAGTATCCATTTTTTAAAATTTACTTACCTGTCAAATCGTGCTTCTTATGTAAACGGAAGTCCAACAGCGTTTAAGTAGAGTTCTCTGGAAAATCAATTTCCTCCCGAAATGAGTAGTGGTGCTGCATTTCTTAACCAATGGACAAAAACGAACTTTCGTTTACATTAATTTAACAGCTTCGATTGCCTTCTCGTTGGCCTCTTTAGCAAAGCCTCATTGATCAATGCTCTTCCCTTATTAAAACAATTTTGATTTCATCACGCTTAAGTCCGTTTTTGTCTTCTCGGGTTTAAATACGAGGATCTCTCTCTCCCTCTTTCTGATATGATTAAATGTCTTAGTTGATTTTCTCATTAAGAAGATTATAAAATGCGATTCTGATCACCAACTCTGATCTTTCCCTTTCACGAGACTAGAACAGTCGATATTGATGTTAGTATTTAATAAGCGATCTGAATGTAAATTTTCAATATAGACGACAATTAGAGTTGAGATGATATTCCTTGACTGGGAAAAAACCTTAATTTTCTCTTTCATATGTCTGCAATTCAGAACTTTTCAATGGTATTTTCTCAGAATTTAACTCAATGCATTCTCAGGCTTTTACATTCCTCGCGATTTTCGCATGTTTCATTCCAGCGAAGAAAAAGAAAAAGCACAAAATACCAAGCTATTGATCAAATTTCACAATCGCCTTAAACAATGTCAACATAAGCTATGTTAAACGTGGCTGCCAAAGTTTTGAAACATATGCTTACGATACGGTAAGGCAAAGGTACTATCAATTTTCAGAGAGATGCTGCAAGTAATTTTACCGCGATATCTAAATAAAGCTTTCAAAATTTAGATCAGGCTAGGATTGAAGCCAGACAAATTTTTTAATTGAACAGTTTTCCCCTTTCGCAATCAGTGATAGTTGTAAGCCTTTGTAAAATGTGACAAAAACTGTTTAATAGCTGCTCTTAAAGGTAAACAAATCTCGATAAATCGAGCTTTCAGCTGCAAACATTTGTGCTGAAATTTTATGAGTTCAGTCAGTGTACGTACTCGAATTTTTCACCTGGCTCCATAAAGAAAAAAAAAAGTTAATAGCCGCTATAGCGATGTTTAATGTTGTACACATAAGCAGAAATAGGTGAAATATCTTTTTATTAAAAAAAAAAAACTATGTTTGGTTTACCCATGTTTGGTGGAATTGTCGCCAACGATTCCTTGGTCTACATCTGAAAAGATAACTTTGTTTGACAGCCAATGTTGCGCAAATTTGACGGAAAAGTTTACATCTTCAAGGATAATAGCTGACATTAAATTGAAATAGCTGTGTTTTTTTTATTGGAACAGAAATATCTCGGTTTTAAATTGTCATTGAATTGACTTGAGAAGTGAAGTCAAAATCTCTTAAAACTGATCATTCTTGTTTCGAAAACAAAAGAATCCCCTAAAGCCTGCAAATATATCAGCTGACTTTACTAGAAGATGGATGAATGTTTAAATTGTACAAAGTTAAATTCACAGCTCCGTTGGAGGACGCCCGACGTCTCTTCAAAAAAATTGCTTTCATTGCCTGCCTAAATTTAGGAAGTCGCCAAGCGTAGATAAACGGATCAATGAGGAACTTGAGAAATAGAGTCGTGTCTATAGTAATATTCGCCATTGTAGCCTTGATTTGTGCTTCGTAAGTCTCTGGTCTCCAGTAAAGCGTCAAATACCACATAACAGTCACAGGAACGACAAAAATCAGTAGACATGTAGCAAGAAGTAAGCTTACCACAACAAAATGTTTCTGGTCTCGTTTTCTTCGATATTCCGAAGTGCCATCGATCTGCCACGGAGATAAACGAGCAACTTGACGACGGTACGAAATGTGTAGCGCAATATACGAGAGGAGGACGAGGAAATTTGTGAAGGACAGATTAAAAAATACATCTATCTTTTGGATAATTTTCTCTGGAATGCCCAGTAAAAACGAGCAGGAGAATAGCAGCGAGTAAACCCATATAACGCAAACGCAAGCTACTACCCTTTTCGTCGTAACAAGCTGTTTGTGGCGGTGTGGAAACGTAATCGCAATAAACTGCATCCAAGAGAGAGACAAAATTGTTAGACAAGACACGTTCATTGTTATGCCAGACAGGAAACCAGCCAGTTTTAAAGTGCGGTTGTAATCTTCGTCGTTGAATGTATCTTTGTAGAGTTTAAAGTAAAAATACGCAAATAGTGGATCCACTGCGATTCCGGTGAAAAAATCCGCCAGAGCTAATCCGAAGATGAAAACGTTTGGAGGATGACGAAATGTCTTGAATGGGTCTTCATAAAGGACTACCAACAATGCACAGTTCGAAAGAGTCGTCAGAACTGATAGACAACAAAGATAGAAAGTGGAGATAAGGCAAATGACAAAAAAGCGATTGCGGAGAATTTCAACTTCGCGGTTCAACAGGCCATTGGACATTTGTGTTTCGTTTAGCGAGGAATTCATAGAGGAACTCATGGTGAAATGTATGGCCAATTCTGCCATCTTTTCTGTATACCTTCTGATATAAAGTTGGATCAGTTACAGGAATACAAGAAATCAGGCTGCACGAAGTTACAATGGTTGCAATTTGAGTACAAAATGATGATGATGTCTTTTATATCGTAATCATAAATGGATTCATTTGAAATTGTTCAAATATGACTGGCTCTATGCGTCAAATAGGATTTCATTTTTCTATTAAAAATGAAGTCAGCAAATAACACATTGTCTTGGTTTGTTTGATGTGTGTGATGCAGTGACGTTTGAATTAGCAATGACGTCCGAGACACCATTTTTCAGCTTGATAGCTACTGTCAATTCATAACTGTGTAATTTCCTCAACAATGAAAGTTAAATATCGTATGTCGAGAAATACCAGCGGCTTTCAAAGTACTAAGAATGTCATCTTCACCTGATTTATTCATTTGAAAAACTTTACGCTTGGATCCTTTCTCAAACTTTTTTAATACGCATGATAGAAATATATGACATGCAGTATAAACATCATTCCGAGCAAAATTTTGAATATATATAAAAATATCTGTTTGTCCTTCGAATCATTATTTCTTGCAATTATGCGCGAAATTATCATGCATTCATCTGTTCATCTGTTCATTCAAACAGTCATTCATTTATTCACTAATTCATTCATTCATTTGTTCGTTCGTTCAAGTAATAGTGAAGCCCTAATAATCAGAATACCCATCATGCAATATTTTGATTTTTCAAATAAGGCATAATTTAGTTGTTCCTATAATCACACCAAAACAAATATATCAAATTAAAAGTTCCCCTCAGGCTAGGCGATTGCTTTCGTAACTGATCGACAAGGAAATTATACTAAGTAAGAAAAACGTGTTGAATTAGCTGGGCTTGTTTAGTGTCAATAGATATCATAATTTATATCACGGAGTTATCAGTTGAATTGTAGTGATAATTAACGTAACTTTCATTTATCCTCGAGCATCAGTCATTTGCTGAGCTGTCTGTATTTTTTTTAAATCGTCGATGAAACTAAATATAAATAGTCGATCGATTTCGTGCAGACATCGTTCAGCTGTGGTTTTGCCTCTTCTTTTCCTTAAAATTTTTCAAAAGAGAAATAAGGAAATGATGGTTTTTGTATTTGTACCTTTAATATTTATCTTTCATTCATCTCCCTATCGACAGTTTCTGGGACGTTAGAAATCCAATGACAGAGCCTTAAAAGACGATCGTCAACGAGTCAATTTGCCAGCGGAGGCGAGTTGACTCCTAGCAGTGGCGAGGTTGGTGGTGGCTCGTTTGTCGTGATGGCGAGTTGACCGTAAACCGTGTCAACAAATCCTCGTCCCAGAGCTCTACCTTCTTCGTCCTACCGCTGACTCCAAACTCGCTGCGCCATTTCTGAACTTCCCGCCATCATGTGGCACCATCTTTGAGATTCCTGCTTCCCCGTATCTATAAAACACAACTTCAAAATGCCTGCTCACTTTAGAGCCGTAGACAACGCGGTTGAGAAAGTTCGGAAAGTGAAGGAATATGTAGATAATGGCTTGGGTGTAACTTTAGATGTAGCGCTGGACTTGGAAGAAGTTAGTAAAGACAACGAGCTGGTGAAAGAGTTGGAAGATACGATGCTGCAGTATGTTAGCATGGAGAGAGAGATGGACCAGTGCATGAAAGCTGTCGAGCTAGCGAAGGAGGAGTTTAATCGAAAGTATGATGTAAATAGGTGAGACTGTATGAAGCCAATTTACTCTTTATTCCTAGGATAAATGCTGACCTTGTTTACAGACCGATGTTTTGCTTGTGAAATTATATTCAGTGCTGTGGATATCATTTGTACAGCCATTAGCATTGTTTTTTATCACAAAGATTCATTTCATTTGTTGAAAATCTTATGGCTGTTACTTTTAGCTGTGCAAGCAAATTTATTGTATTTACCTGTACTATAAATTAGAACTGACCCAAAGCCTTATTCATTCTCAGTGATGATTCTCCAAACATTGAAGATATCTTCAAAGAAAAGTTGAGTTCTCTTGAAAAGAACAGCAAAGTTTCCGATCTTGATTCTCACCCCAAGGTGAAAGAATTCAGGGAGAAATTATGGAACATTCATCATCAGGGGGAACCTATGCCTCAGACAAACACACAGCCAGGAACACAAGATGAAGATATTATAATGTCACAGGTATAAAAAAATATCTCCAGGGTATTTAATAGTTTAACTTATATTAAGGGTGGATATTTTTCAAATTGCATTGAGAAAGAACACCAATAATGAGCAAAATATCCATCCCTATAATACGCTAGACCATGGAAAAGGGATTTATCATTCCACATTTATTTCATTTTCTAGGGTTTTGGTTTGTTGTTTTCAAACTTCATCCTAAGGCATCATCTGAGTATCATATTGGTCACATGAGGTGTCTGTGAAAGACAAAAAATATTATTTTATGACACCCATTTTACAATGGAAGGTTGCCAAAAGGTAACTTTTTTAAAAGATAAGCAATGAGAACTTGTTCAACAATCAAGATCTTCTTAAGTTATGAATCATTTTCATTATTCTTGTGATATTAATGTTTGATACGGGGATAATATTGTAAGGAAAAAATTAGACGCCAGTTGCCCTTAGAGTCGCATGGTTTCAAGCTCAGTTTGTCAATATGCATGTCACTCTTGCCTAAGGAGACCTTTTCAGGATTATTTTCATACAGATAATCAGACTAAGTGCTTTAACATGTTAACTATATTATGGAGTATTTCAAGTCTTTTCATTTTATTTCCAGGCACCTGTAGAACAAACAAAGTGTCCACTGACTTTGAAAGATATGGTCAAACCAATGAAAAGTAAAATATGTGGACATAACTATGAACAAGATGCAATTTTTCAGCACATTAGCAGAGGGAGGGGTAGAGCTAAGTGTCCAGTCTGTGGACAGCTTCTCACCAAAGCTGACCTCGAACACAATGCTGTACTGCAGCATGCCATAAAGCGAAAAAATAGGAGAAAGTAAATTATAGTGAAAAAATAGGAGAAAATAAATTATATGTATATTCTTGTTCTTAGGAGTTAATTTTAGTTAAAAAGTAAATGCTGTGTTGTTAGAAAGTGTAGATATCTGTTACTGTTATGAGGAATACTTGTAGTTTTAAGACACTTGCATACTGTTATGTTTTTCTATGAATGCTTGTTCATGGCAAAAACAAGGAAAAATTGAATTGTTTTCATGTGATGATATTCTGATATTTGATATTAATATTAAGTAAGGAGTGGCATATTGTAAATGAAAATGACAAAGTTCTTTAAAGTGGTGTGTTTGTGAATGTTTGTAACTCTATTCTTGGAAACACATATTTGTATATTTGCCATTTTATGAACTGTAAATCTAATACAATAGGTATGCTTCACATAACTTGACTTGAGGAAATTCATTATTTGCTTCTGTTGTGACAGAAATCTCTTGTAAGGTTCAGGAATTTTGTGAAGTTCTGGGTGAACTATAATTTGATCATGACAGTTCCCAGTATCATGAATAATGTTTTATATCTTTTTTGAGCTCTTTTATAAGACGATGTTAACGTTGTTTTTTCTCACAATGTTTAAAGCTGATTTTACTTGAACCCAAGAGATAGATGGATGTATAGATGAGGAAGGATGCTTGAAATTTGTACATGTGATGTTGTCTTCTTATTTTCCACATAATATCTCTTAGTTGGTGTATTTTTTTGAATGATTTGCATGGCAAAGTTGCTGTTGATATCAAAAGCAACTATGTTTCTTTTTATGTCACTCCATTCTTTGAAAAATTCCATCAAGAAATCTTGCGGTGGCTTGAATGATTATTATTATAATCTGCCTGTGCAGGTCAGTTTAGAGCAAGGTATGTCACAGTACTCTAGAATTAAGAGCTCTCTCAAATCAACTTTATGATATTTACTTAGGCTGACACCTCCTGATATATGATCATTAAGCCTATTTTTTTTTTACTGTACCAGAAGGTTCTGAATTCTCTTGAAGAATTGGCCTCAAATCTATAAAAGTTGATCAATTTATTGAATATTAATAATATGATGTAAAAATGAAGACTTTTACTAAGGAGAATAAATACACTTTCTTTTAATACGACAATTAAGGTTGGGTGTCCTTGAGGGAAATTGAAGTTCATCAATCTGGTATGAACTTTCAAAGAGTAAGAGAAGTATAAAGGAACAGATCAGCGAACAAATAATCTTTTACCTTCATTCCCAATTTTTGTTATCTTAAGCATCGATACAAAAGTATTATTAATAAATTCAAAATCAGTCATTAAAAGAGTAATGTTATCAAATATGATAATTTTGGAACAACATTCCTTTGTCTACCTATCAAAACTGTGACTAACATCATGAAAACTCGTCTATGGAAGACAGTAAGGTGCTTTTGTAGTGAGATCTGGGAGTGAAAAGTTTGAAAGTGAACGTCCCTTTCACTTCTTCTGTGATTTATTGATGTATAACCTTTGGTTGTTTAGGATGTTCTTCATTACTGTCAGCTAAAAATGAAAAGCTCGCATGCCCTAAAAAAAGTTACATTTTTAAATATTCCATCTACAGATGTGTAATGTAGGCAAAATGGGTACTGGATCTGATATTCATCTCTCTAATCTCATTGGGTGATGAAATCCATAAGTTATGACTCATAAACAATTACTGGATGAATTGTGCTCTCCTTTTGTTCATCAAATTTCATCGTTCAATTACAATGGCTTTTTCCTCATTAGTATGCCTGTACGTAAATGTGCGCCCGCGTTTCAACAGCGGCAATATATGATCAAAACAACATTTCTTTGTTTACTTTATTCCTGCTGCTGGAAGATATGATCGATGATGCCAGGCCAGCCGGGGTCACTTCTTTTCTTCTCCGTCACTTATGACCTCGTGCTGAATGCGAATTTCATTTGGTCAACAACCAAGAGAACTCACAAAGTTTTGTTTCGAACCAGTTTACGCGGGTTCTAAAAATACACTCGTCACGTGTACATACAAAAGGAAACACAGTATAAAGCTGTCGAGTCGACGAAATTTCCTTCATTGAAACACACCACCGAAGAATTTTGTTAGAACAGAAAGCACCATGACACATTGTATGATTTGCTTTGCAGAAACGCCTGACAGAATCTCGCGGACATTATGTTGCTCGGGAGTTATATGTTTGTCTTGTTTGGAGGCACACATTGTGTCGAAGATAAACGAAGCTATCGTGGCCATAATATGTCCTCTGGGCAATTGTGACAGTTTAGTAAGCGAGGAGGAGATAAGACAGCTTGTTCCTGATGAAGTGTTCGAAAAATACGAACGTTTCAAAGTGGAGGTAGAACAAAACCCAGGGATCAAGATATGCCCAGGATGTTCGCGTATTTATCAACACCCAGACTTGGAGAAAGTGGAACGCGAAAAAGTCTCCCGTCCGGAAGTTATGAAAGTAACATGTTCAAAATGTCGCCTGGTTTGGTGTTTTGCTTGCCAAGCTCCCTGGCATCACGGCTTGACGTGTAATGAATTCTGTAAAGGGGATAAATCTTTGAAAATATGGGCAAAAAATCGGGGACAGCCTGCTCGAAACGCCTGTCGTTGTCCGAAATGTCATGTCTTCATTCAGAAGTCCAGCGGCTGCGACCACATGTGCTGTAGCAGGTGAGAATCTTAAATTGGTAGCGCATAATGTTAAACTGTTTTTTCGTGGAACCATCTAATGAAAATTTCTATGTTATGATTTTAATGTGAAAAACACATAGGTTGCTACTTCCGTCTCTGTGAGGTTCCCAGTGTTATCTTCTGAATTTGATCGGATTTAAACATTAGTTAGCCTATCGAGGTTTTTGTTTTGATCGACGAAACAAAGAAAAGTTTATCTTTGTACATGTGCGTTGAGTGATGTCTTTGAAAAAACTTCGGACGCCAACTTTTAAGTCATTTAATGATCGTTTAGCATAAGAAACAGGTTTAACACGTCTTGGTAGCTTTTTCCATAGATATTTTTCACTGGCAAGCGTTTAGTAAACACAGCTGTGCTCCCTTAAATTATTTGGGAGGGAGGGAAGGGTCATGATTTGACCTTCTTTGTAACAGGGGCTGGTAAAATAGTTTTTTGTATCATTCTTAGCATCAGTCTAGTCCAGTTGTGATGAAATAAATGATTTGAAAATTTGATTATTGAAAATTCTTATTAGCATTTCCCATTTCTTAAAAAAAATTTGCTTTGAGTTTACCTTGCACCCTCTCAACATGGTGCCCAATGTCATAACCAATTTTTCTTTCTTTTGTCAGATGTAACACTGAATTCTGTTACCGTTGTGGCGGGAAGTACCATGATCTTAAATTCTTAGGCAACCACTATGATCGTTTCAGTATCCTGGGCTGCAAATACAACTACAAGCCAAATCAACCTGCACAGAGGATAGCAGTGCGTGGAGCGCTCTTCAGTGGTAAAGTTGTATTGGCACCTGTAGTTGCAAGTTTGGCTGTCAGTGCTGGTTGTGTTGTACTTGGTGCAGGGTTGGTTGCTGCACCGTTTTATGCCCCATATGTGCTGATAAAGAGACAAAGAGCAAAACACAAGCAGAAAAAATTGAGAAACAGAAAAACAGTGGAAAATTCTAGTCTTTAGGCCTAATGAGTTTTACATGCATTACCAGGAGACTTGGGTTTGGTTTTTATTTTATCAAACTAGTACACATTTGGACCTTGTTTCATGCCACTTTTCAAATGGAAATCAAAAAGGAAGGTCAGAGTGATAATTATCTGTCCTTTTAAGGCCAACTAACTATAATGTAAGGCCAGACCACGGGGAACAGCTGCACGACTAATTTTTTAAAATCAGTGGGTTGCTTCTGCTTTTGAGAACCAATGTAAAGCATGGTGATATTGGGCTTCCAATCATCCAGTTACCATGATCTGCTTCTGTCACAAGATAAATCATGCCTTACCTTGGAGACATACATAACAAAGAAAAATGCTGTCATGTCTTTAGAGCTTTTAAAATCATTCTGCATGTCTTAGGGACAGTTAATCATGTCAAATGAGACAGCTGCATCTGATTTTTCTTTTTAAGCAAGTAGTGCAAGCAACAAAAGTCGGCAACACTCAGTTAAAATCTTTGACAACTTGAGTATTCCCCCCCCCCCCCTTTTTTTGAGACCTTCTTCCCCATATACTTCTGGGATCTTCCTCTTCTTATCCCTAGGAAATTTTACACTTACCCTAGGGGTTCATGTTCCCTTCACTGGCTACAATGAAAGTTCTCAAGTTTAAAAGCTGTCATTGCACAATGTATTATAGTTCAGATTTTTCTTTCTGTTGTTCAAACTCATTTGAAAATAATTTCTTTTTAATCAGTATTGCTTTTCAATTGTAATATCAGAGTGTTCTTAAATATTGCCAAAATATTCAGAAATAATAAGACACTACCATGAGAACTTTTTCACCTTGTTGGAGGTAATTGGGCAATGTAAGTTGATGTTTGGTTAAGGGCTTGTGGTGGCCAAATTGTGGCAAAATTCACAAATGAAAAATTGACAGGGCAACTGTATTGATGAGAAGCCTTGTTAAGTTAGATATCTAATTGTTGTTTTTGACACAAATTTTCATTCTTGAACTTTTGCTCCAATTTGGCTACCGTACTTGTGAAAAATAGTAGAATCTTATTAAGCATTTTTTTTTTCACTCTGTCTGATTGCCAATTTTAAAATGTAATAAGGTGAAAACTTATAAGTCAGTGAACATCTGCTAAAAACCAAATTCAGCATGAGTGTGTAAAATGTCAGGAAAGTGTTGAGCATGAAAATCTTGTTACTGAGACAAAATTATCACTCTATTTTTCCCTGCCTGTGTTACAGTTCAAAGACTTCAGTAAAATCAATTGTAACTGGAAGATATAACCATGGCTGCAGCCAATTTGATTATTGGAAATTTTTATACAACTGTTATCATAATTTTAACCCTTGGTCACTAAAATTGTCATAAATTGTAGAGAAAATAGTTGAGTTAAGGGAAAAAAACTGAAAAGTATGTTGGAATGAATACATCTTCAAACTATATAGTTAAATATTTTGGGTTAACTTGAGGTCTTCATTTGGTGAATGGTGGTATGAAAAAAGCAGATGAATTTAGAAAGGAAAAGGGAAGGATTACTTTTTTCTCCTTTGTAAATGGTGATTATTTAAGCTGTATTTAATTGAATTCTAAAATTAAAAAGCTCACATAGTAAGGTATTAAAATTTATTGATAAAGTGGAAAGGTTTACAATTGTTGCAAACCTGCACACCTCACATACTCCATCCCTTTTTCACATCTAACCCTCTTTGTTATAATTAAGTGAAAAGAACAGTTACAGAAAACACTAAGTAACATTCTAAATACTTAATGTCAATTAATATTGTCAATTAATAATGTCAAAGAAGGGGCTTTGCGCAGAGAACTTGTAACAGACTAATGCTGAGTGATCAAAATGCTTAAACATCTAAGAGCAACTGGCTTCTAATTTCGCCCTATTTTATCACCCTTCAATCAAATATAAAGGTCATGAGAATAACCTCTTACTTGATTTTGAGGCCAACTGTTGATTTCTCAGGAGATGAACCAGGGATGTCCACTCAGTTTCAAATGTTTGAAAGGTAAAAGGCTACAACTCCCCAATGAAGGGTGGTTATTTTTAAAGTTTGCTCCAAATGAATACCACCTAAGAAGAACAATAGGCTCTTTTATCTTCAATTGGTAAAGTGTTCTGTTCTTAATTTCCTGGTATAGACACTGATGCTACAACTTGAGGAAAGAAAGGCCACAAAGAACCTTTTTCTGTCTTTTTACATTTTGTTTCTCACCTAAAGTAATGTTAGTAATTTTTCTGAGCTTCCTTGAAAAGTGCAAACAAGAGACACTTCTGTTTTTCTTACAAGGGAACGTAATCTTAAAATGTTTATCAAGCACCCACTCTTCTTTATTTCACCCAAATGCTGTCCTCACTGCTCCTGTCCAAGATAAAATCAAACTGACACTTCTACTCAATATCCCTCTCATTGAAATTCATGGTTCTTTTCTGTGTTTGCATGTGGGCAAAGACTATGTAGAGGAACTTTGGAGAATATTTAAATACACAAGGTATAACAATGTACTCTAACAAATTATTTTGCGCAAAACTATAACAACCCTGTCACTGTAGGCGATCCTGTGCTTGTCGAGGTTGTGGTGAACCGGTGACAACAACTGTAGAATTGGCTATTACATCATAGATGGTGCGATTGTGCTGGAAAAACAGAATGGTCAAAAAGACTGGGAAGAGAAAAGTCATGGAGAAATTCTTCACAAGGGCTCTTAAAAATGATCTGTGAAAAAATAAAATAAAATTGTGTATAAATTAATTTGTGCTCACTTTATCTATTAAGTATTAATTAATAATTACAGATGAACAAATATTGGAGCAAAGTCCCATTCATTTGAAAATGTTTCCTTAGTTCTACTAGTAACATTTTCATTGCTTAAGAGCAGAGCTCGCAGAGCATAGCCCCATAATTATACAAAATGGTAGTAGTAACCCATCAAGCTGAAAAAATTTGGACTTATGATTGTACGACCATACAACTGACTGTACAAAGTGCTACTTTTAACATGCGTGGTCAACTGTACTGCAGGCACGCCAACACCATGGCTTTGTCCAGTAGTCCAGTGGTCAGTACACTGGGCTCCGAGTCAGACAACCTGACGTGTGGGAAAAAAAAAATGCAAGCTCTGCTTTTAGGCTTGGCTAAATCTATATATTATCAATGTTCTAAAGTTACACACTGTTAACTCTTTCACTCCCATTAGTGACCAAGAAAGAATTTCTCCTTACAGTATCCATACAATATCAAGCAGACATATGATAAGAATACAGAAAAATATCAATAAGGGGATTATTAGTTAATTCAGTACCCAATTCTCCAAACTAACATCACAAGAAATGTATGACTAACAGGAAAGAGAATTACTAATGAGATCGTGGAAGTAAAGGATTAAGTGAGGTAAAAATTATTTTGCAATGGTACATAATATTGCACAAAATGATTTTTCTTTCTTTTTTTTTTTTACTCACAAAAATATTTCTTTAGGTAAACATTTTATAGTTTAAGGTCACCAAATTGTGTTTAATCCTTTGCACCCTAACATCAGTATGCATATTCTCCATACTGTTCTCTTAAAATTTCTTAAGGACCAGACAAGGAGAACTTGTTTAACAATCAAGAGTTTCTTTAATTTGTAGGTTGTCATTTCATTTATCCTTGTGATCTCAACCCTTTACACTCTAACATCAGTAAAGGTAATCTCCATACTGTTCTGCATACAGTCCTTTAGGTGCTGACAAGGAGAATTTGTGTTACATCAACAACTTCTTTTGCTGCTGATAATTTTCTTTATTCTCATGACCTTTCTGCATGACTGAGGGGTGATATTGTAAAGAGAAATTAGATGCTAATAAGTCACTATTAGGAGTTAAAGGGTTGATGTTTGATTTCGAAGGTGTGCTGCAGGAAGATATCAGGTTCTTGTCACTCTTAGGGGTGAAAGAGTAACAAAAAGGTGAGCTGGAGCCCTGCACCACTGTGGTGATTTATTCCATAAATCCTAACTAATTTATGATGTACCTTCGAAATCCCAGGTTACCACCAGGTTCAATCCTAACTCGGTCACCATCAAAACCAGGAGCCACAGTAGTAATGGTCTCTGTTGCCACAACTGACAATCCCATGAGGTACTTGCCGGGTGTGGCACCACCAACACTACCATGTAGTCCACCCATGAGGAAAAACACCTTGACATAAGAAGAACCAAAATATTGTTCATTGAACATGCTGTAACTCTAAGATAATTCAATTGTAAATTAAGCTTGCTTGAAGATAGCTATGTCATCTTTATGAGTCATTCTGTGCTCAGTAAACTTCAGCATCAGGGAAATTACAAAATACTGAAGATTTAGAAGGAGAAAAAAGTGCTAAAATGGGAAAACATATCAATTATGATAGAATTCTTCCTCATCTTTCAATATTTACCTCAAAAGCAAACACTATAAATCGGTAGACCAAAGCTTGTATAAGAAGTTCCTCAATATCTTTCAGACTTGTATTATCATCTGTTATCAAAGTGTATTGTAACTGTGTGTATCTCTCCAAATCATCACTGAAAGAAAAAAAATCAACAATTTTACTGTTTATGGTTTGAGCCTAGGTGTAACATTTGATTGTGCTTTTGGTTGGGATTAATCCTGGAAAACTGTTTGAATAATTTCAGTGAATGTCACTTTCAGAGCCTCAAACCATGTTATGATTATCATATCAAAAGCATTTCAAAGAACTTAGGGCAGAGATCATTAGATTCAAATCCTGGAAATAGCCAAGGGTTTCAATAAAGAGCTGCTTACTGGCCATCTATTGCAACCTGTAAGACCTCTGACAGCTGTTTGTTTAGACTGCAAGTAGGTTCTTGTGTTTGGGTATTGCCTTATGGCACAGCTGTCTATTACACCTATTGAAGGCTCTCGCTTATTGAAACCCTGTTAGAAGCCCCCTTCATAACAATGTTTCAACCCTTTGCTCCAAAAAGTGACTGGCTTCTAATTTTTCCTTACAGTATCACCCTTAACCCTTTAATGCCCAAGATCTCACTAGTAATTCTCCTTACTGTCTGCCAAATGATTCTCATCATGTTAGTTTGGAGAATTTCATAAGAGATGAATTAGTAATCCCATAATTGATATTTTTCTTTATTCTCATCACTTGTCTACATGATATTGTATAGACATAGTAAGGAGAAATTCTGTGTTGGTCACTAACAGGAGTTTAAGGGTTAAATCAAATGTAAAGGTCGTGAGAATAAAGGAAATGATCTCCAATGTAAGAAGCTCCTGATTTTCCAACGAATTCTCCTTATTATTACCATGAGGAATGTAAGGAGAACAGTTTGGAGAATATGAATACTAATGTTAGGGTGTAAAGGTTAAAAAGCTTTTAGTGGACTTCCATCTCATGGACAAATGTCTTTAATTTGTTCAGTCAGTCTCCTCTGAGATTGTGATTTCAAAAAAGTTTCCGTGGTAAAGTCAGTTACAAAAATTAATGCGTTATTTAACTGTGGAGATTTACTTTGTATTTAAGTCATTTGTACTTACTAAAATATTGAGAACACAAGGACCTTTGTAAAGTAGAGAAAGATGAAATCCAGTATTTCTGCATAGATCCTCTTAGAAACAGGGGAAAGCTTAACTTCACAAGCTGCGAGTAAAAAACAAAATTACAAAAATTTTGTCATCAAGTGACCAGATCTGTAACTGAGAGGTTGGATAATTTTATATTACTGACCATTCATCTAATCAAAACACTGTTGGAGAAATCTGAACTTTTACTCAACATATAGCTTAAACTCGGCATAGGTTCAATGGCATGAGGTGACTGGGAGTATTTCTGTTCTCCCCTTAGATGGAAAACCAGGATATCTCAAATTCCCCCCTCCCCCACCCCACCAGCAAAGAAAAAAAAGGGGGGGGGGAGAGAGTGAATTGTTGTGCCTAAGAAGACGCCACATCACAATGACCTGGCCAAGCCTGGAATCCAGATTTCATAACTCAATGTTCAGCACACTGATGGTAAGGCCATTATGGCTTCTGCTGATTAAAACCTGACTGAGTTAACCCTTTAACTTCCATGAGTGACCAACACAGAATTTCTCCTTACTATATCTGTACAATATCATACAGACAAGTAATGAGAATAAAGAAAAATATC